>NC_057808.1:30187360-30210294 GCF_018294505.1 Triticum aestivum
GGGCGGATGCCGTCGGAGGCGGGCCTGCCGGGCAGAGGCCGTTGGAGGCGCGCGGAGGCCAACGGAGGCCAGCGTAGGCCGGTGGCATGCGAAGTCTCGCGAAGATGGGAGGAGGCCAGCGGTGACGGGGTCCGGCGATGCAGCGGTGGCTTCTGGAGTATTGGTGCGGTGCCAGGCGAAGCACGGGCGGGCATCTCGATCGATGGTGCGTGGTGGGTGGGTGGAGACAGAGGATGTGCGTGGTGGGTGGGGCCCCTTGCATCGGTGGGTGGAGAGAGAGGACGTGGGGGCGTGGGAGAGAGATCGGGGAGCATGTGGAGCGGATGGTGCCACCTCATCGATCCAGGAGATCGATCCGCGAGATGTGTTTGTTTGCTTTGCCGTCTGCCTCTACTACTACAGACGGCAAAGATTTTTGCCGTCTGCATTTTGTATTACAGACGGCAAAGTGTGCACTTTGCCGTCTGTAATACAAAACGCAGACGGCAAAGATCTTTGCCATCTGTATTTATTTTTATAGACGGCAAAGTGAGGTCTTTACCGTCTGTGTTTTTTTCGTAGACGGCAAAGTATATTTTGCCGTTAGTTTTTCTTTGCCGTCTTCTGATGACGGCAAACCCTTTCTTTGCCGTCTGGCCGACGGAAAGCAGACGGCAAAGACGCCTCCTGACGGCAAATTAGCTGTTTCCCGTAGTGAAGACTAAAAACACAAAACAAAACAAGCAAAGACTCATATCATACAAGACGCTCCAAGCAAAACACATATCATGTGATGAATAAAAACATAGCTTCGAGTAAAATACCGATGGTCGTTAGAAGAAAGAGGGGATGCCACTCGGGGGCGTCCCCAAGCTTAGTTGGTTGCTTATTTTTGGATAATAGCTTGGGATGTCGGGGCATCCCCAAGCTTAGGCTCTTCTATCCTTCCTTCATCCATCATTAGATAACCCAAAACTTGAAAACTTCAATCACACAAAACTCAACAAAATCTTCGTGAGATCCGTTAGTATAAGAAATCAAACCACTACTAAAAGTATTGTATCAAACCAATTCATATTTTATTTTGCATTATATATACTGTATTCCAACTTTTCTATGGCAAAAACTCATCAAGGAAAACCATAGAGCCATCAAAATAAGCACACACCACAAAGAAAACAGAATCTGTCAAAACAGAACAGTCTGTACCAATCTGGCTATTTTGAATACTTATATAACTCCAAACATTCTGAAAAATTAGGACGACCAGGGTAATTTGTATATTAATCTTCTGCAAAAAGAATTAGGGCAAAAGCACTTTTCTGTGATTTATGAAAATTATTTTCGTGAGTGCAAAAGTTTCTGTTTTTTAGCAAGATCAAACAACCATCACCCAAGAAGATCCTAAAGGCTTTACTTGGCACAAACACTAATCAAAACACACAAAAAACAATCATAACTGTAGCATAATTGTGCAAACACACAAGAACAGAAAGCAAAAAGCAAAAAATAAATTTTATTCATTGGGTTGCCTCCCAACAAGCGCTATAGTTTTACGCCCTTATCTAGGCATAAAGCAAGGATCTAAGTTTTGTCATTTTGGTTCGAGATCCATAAGATGCCCTCATGATTGATTCATTTGGTGGCCTAATTTGGTTCTAGGGAAGTGTTCCATACCCTTCCTCCAAGGAAATTGGAACTTGATATTGCCTTCTTTCATATCAATCACGGCACCGATAGTGCGTAAAAACGGTCTACCAAGAATAATTGGACAAGATGGATTGCAATCAATATCAAGAACAATAGAACTATGGGCACATAATTCCTATTTGCAAGAATAAGAACATCATTAATTCTTCCCATAGGCTTTTTAATAGTAGAATCCGTCAAGTGCAAATTTAAAGAACATTCTTCAAGATCGGTAAGACCAAGCACATCACATAAAGATTTCGGAATGGTGGAAACACTAGCACCCAAGTCACACAAAGCAAAACACTCATAATTTTTAATCTTGACTTTGATAGTAGGTTCCCATTCATCATGCAATTTTCTAGGAATTGAAACTTCTAATTCCAATTTTTCTTCAAAAGCTTTCATCATATCATCAACAATATGTTTAGTCAAAGCTTTATTTTGTTCATAGGCACGAGGTGAATTTATCATGGATTGCAACAAATAGATACAATCAATCAAAGAGCAACTATCATAATTAAAGTCTTTGTAATCCAAAAGAGTGGGCACATCACTAGTTAAAGTTTTGACCTCTCCAAACCCACTTTTATCAATTTTCTCAACAAGAGTTTCACCCTCCGAAATATTGGGACACCTTCTAACTAAAGTTGACTCTTCACCAGTCCCTTTTTCATCAATCTTAACTTTACTAAACAAGGAATCAATAGAAGAAGCACCAATCATTTTAAGATCTTCATTACTTTTGTGAAAGTAGTCACTAGAAAATGCTTTTTCTAAAAATTCTCTTTTAGCTCTAAGCATAGCGGTTCTTTTCTTACTTTCATCCATAGAAACATAAAGAGCTTTAATTGATTCATCAACCTTAGGCACAAAATTTTTCATCTTGAGATTTTCCACATCATGAGAAATTCTATCAACACTTCTAGACAAATCATCAATCTTACTCAACTTTTCTTCTATGGAAGTGTTGAAATTTTTTTGCTTATTGATAAATTCTTTAATATTATTCTCAAGATTAGAGGTGTTCCTATTATTATTGTAAGATTGATTTCCATAGGAATTAACATAATTATTAGAGGAATTACTAGGAAAAGGCCTAGGATTAAAGTTACCTCTATAAGCATTGTTATTGAAATTATTTCGAGAGATAAAATTCACATCTATGGCATCACTATTTTGCTCAATCAAAGTGGATAGAGTCATATCATTAACATCAATAGGAGCACTTTTACTAGCAACCAATTTCATAAGAGCATCAACTTTTTCACTCAAAGAAGAAATTTCATCAACCGAATTAACTTTTTTACTACTAGGAGCTCTTTCGGTATGTCATTGTGAATAATTTTCCATGATATTACCAAGAAATTTGGTGGCTTCACCCAAAGTAATTTCCATAAAAGTAACACCCACGGCGGAATCTAAAAGATTACGAGAAACAAAATTAAACCCCGCATAAATATTTTGTATGATCATCCAAAGATTTAACCCATGAGTTGGGCAATTCCTTACCATCATTTTCATCCTTTCCCAAGATTGTGCAACATGCTCATGTTCAAGTTGCTTGAAATTCATGGTCTGTGTTCTAAGGGAAATAATTTTTGTGGGCGGAAAATACTTAGTGATGAAAGCATCTTTGCACTTGTTCCAAGAATCAAAACTATTACGAGGCAAAGAAGAGAACCAAAATTTTGCAGAATCACGCAAAGAAAACGGAAATAATTTCATCTTCACCACATCATTGTCCACATCTTTTTTCTTTTGCATATCACATAATTCCACGAAGGTATTAAGATGGGACGCGTCATCCTCATTAGGAGTACCGGAAAATTGATCTTTCATAACAAGATTCAGCAAAGCAGTATTAATATCGCAAGACTCTGCACTAGTGGCGGGAGGAGCAACCGGAGTACCAATAAAATAATTGTTGTTGGTATTTGAGAAATCACACAATTTCGTGTTCTCTTGAGTCATGATGACTACTCAACAAGATTGCACTCAAAAACAGATCCGGCAAGAAAACGGCGAACGAAAAAAGAGAGGCAAATAAAACGGCAAATTTTTTTGAAGTGGGGGAGAGGAAAATGAGAGGAAAATGGCAAATAATGTAAATTGCGAGGAGATGAGATTTGCTATTAGGAACCTGGTTTACGTTGAAGATCCTCCCCGGCAACGGCGCCAGAAATTCCTTTTGATTGCGCTTGAAGCTACATCGGTATTTCCCCAAAGAGGAAGGGATGATGCAGCACATCGGCGGTAGGTATTTCCCTCAGATATGAAACCAAGGTTATCTAACAAGTAGGAGAACCAAGCAACACAACGTAAACAGCTCCTGCACACAGATAACAAATCCTCGCAACCCAACGTGTAAAAGGGGTTGTCAATCCCTTTCGGGTAGCGGCACCCCAAGATGGGCAAATGGACGTGAATAAAATTGTAGTGGATTGATAGATCGAACGCCAAACAAAATAAATAAGAATAAATTACAGCAAGGTATTTTGCATTTTTTGTTTAGATAGATCTGAAAATAAATGCAAAGGAAAAGTAGATTGCAAAGGCAAAATATATGAGAAAGAGACCCGGGGGCCGTAGGTTTCACTAGTGGCTTCTCTCGAGAAAAATAGCAAACGGTGGGTAAACAAATTACTGTTGGGCAATTGATAGAACTTAAAATAATCATGACGATATCCAGGCAATGATCATTATATAGGCATCACGTCCAAGATTAGTAGACCGACTCCTGCCTGCATCTACTACTATTACTCCACACATCGACCGCTATCCAGCATGCATCTAGTGTATTAAGTTCATGGAAGAACGGAGTAATGCAATAAGAACGATGACATGATGTAGACAAGATCTATCTATGTAGAGGACCCCATCGTTTTATCCTTAGTAGCAACGATACATACGTGTCGGTTCCCTTTCTGTCACTGGGATCAAGCACCGTAAAATCGAACCCACTACAAAGCACCTCTTCCCATTGCAAGATAAATAGATCAAGTTGGCCAAACAAAACCCAAAGAACGGAGAAAAAATACGAGGCTATAAGCAATCATGCATATAAGAGATCAAAGAAACTCAAATAACTTTCATGGATATAAAAATATATAACTGATCATAAACTCAAAGTTCATCAGATCCCAACAAACACACTGCAAAAGAGTTACATCATATGGATCTCCAAGAGACCATTCTATTGAGAATTCAGCGAGAGAGAGGAAGCCATCTAGCTACTAACTATGGATCCGTAGGTCTACAAAGAACTACTCACGCATCATCGGAGAGGCACCAATGAAGGTGGTGAACCCCATCTGAGATGGTGTCTAGATTGGATCTGGTGGTTCTGGACTCTGCGGCGGCTGGATCAATATTTCGTCGACTCCCCTAGGGTTTCTGGAATATTGGGGTATTTATAGAGCAAAGAGGCGGTCCCGGGGCACCCGAGGTGGGCACAACCCACCAGGGCGCGCCTGGGCCTCCTGGCGCGCCCTGGTGGTTGTGCGCTTCTCGAAGCACCCCCCAAGCGCAACCAGGGCCCATTACGTTCCTTCTGGTCCAAAAATATCTTCGTAATGTTTCGTGGCATTTGGACTCCGTCTGATCTTGATTTCCTGCGATGTAAAAAACATGCAGAAAAGAACAACTGGCACTTGGCACTATGTCAATAGGTTAGTACCAAAAAAAATATAAAATGACTATAAAATGATTATAAAACATCCAAAATTGATAATATAACAGCATGGAACAATCAAAAATTATAGATACATTGGAGACGTATCAACGTGCAACTTGGGCAGAAAATGGTCGCCCCAAGGTTGCGTGTTGGTGGAGTTGCAACTACGACGAAAAATAGGTCGAACCCTCATACATGTTGGTGGTGGATTTGCAACGGGCACAAAAGTTTCGGGCTCTCGCGCTCCTCCAGTTTCATATCGATGATGGACTTGCAACTAGGAAAAAATGGGCATAATAACATGTCGGGACTGGAGTTGCAACTTGGACAAAAATAGCCCCCCCCCCCCCTCCAAAGTTGCGTGTCGAGGGTGGACTTGCAACTAGGGCAAACAACAAACGGCCCCACAATTGTATGTCGGGGTGGATTCACAACTGGAGACAAAAGTGGGCCACCCGCCTAGTTGCATATTGAGGGTGGACTTGCAACTAGGGAAAAATGGACCCCGTTGCGTGTCGAGGGTGGACTTGCAACTTGGACAAGAACAAAAGGCGGGCCCGCAGTTAAATGTCGGGGGTGGAGTTGCAAATTGGATAGAAAAGGGACAGACCCCCGTTGCATGTCGAGAGGGTGCGCTTGCAATTAGGACAAAAAGTGGATCATAACGAGTTCTGTATCGAGGGGTGGATTTGCAACTGGGACAAAAAAGGCGAACGAATTGCATGTCAATAATAGAGTTGCAACTAGGACAAAAAAAGACCACTTGATGAAAATAGCAAAAATCACAAAATCCCTAGATGAAAATTGGGCGAAAATAGACAAAATGGATACAGGTCACTATTTGCATCATCAGCGACTGCCATCTTCTTGTCACGAGGACAAATAATGAACCCCCAGTCGACTGCCTCCTTCCTGCTCGTGCCGGCTCTACCGAATGATAAGTGGACACAGGACGTACAACAAGACAAGGGACACACATGACAAAAGAACCCGCGATCAAGATTTGCACAACATTTAAAGAAAACAGGTTGAACGGCCAGGAACTTAGACGAGACATTGTTAAATCTGTTTTAGAAAAATCACCAATTTTAAAAAATTTAATAAATAAAAAAGAAATGGAAAAGGAGAAGTAAATTTATTTATTTTTAAGAATCATGAATTTGAAAAAAATTGAAAAAAAATTAGTCAAGGTCGGTTGCTTTCAGGTCAAGATGGACATGCAAACTGGATCAGGTGAGTTTTGAGTTGCATGTGAAAAATAGACACGAAAAAAGAGATAAGGATAAAAAATTCACAACAATCCTAGAACACTCACTACATTACCGTCCACTAGCATCCCTTGCGTGTCAACCCTTTGTGCTTTTAAGGTTCTCTGCTTATAAGGTTCTCTGCATTTTTTAGGAGTCAGAAGGCTTTTTTTTTGAGCCAGGGGTCAGAAGGCTTTTTGCTGGATGAAAAAAGGAAATGAGGTGTGAATAGAAGAGTGCTTAACTGGAGTGAAATAGGCAAACGACAAGCACTGAAGAAAGAAAAGTTCGACACAGCCCACGTTACATAAATAAGCTTGTACGACCAACGCACGATGCAAAAAAAGGCGAGACAAGCAACAACAATACACGATCCTAAATAGTGACATGGAGAACAACGCTCGTTTTTTAAAAACATGGAGAGCAACTAGTCCCATACGTCCACGATGGCTAGTATTCTAAATGTCTTGCTGGAAGTTTTGCCTTGAGAATTGGAGATAAATGACTGGCGATGGCCAAATGGAGGCATTGATGGATGGTGTCGCTAGCCCAGTTTTGACCGTTCAAATTGATCATACTATGTTTTTAACTGGTAGTTCGTTTAACTTATGATGACAAGTGCTATTTTGGGAAGGAAACATCAATATTAACCCTGTTTTGTTTCAAAAAAAATATTAACCCTGAAGTTCAGAACGTCGACAAGTCAGACAATCAGAAACATGATTGTTTTGTGTCTACATCATCTTGACGTTGCAAGCTATGCTAAAAGGAGGTCCAGCTCTTACACACAAGCCCCTTTATTAGAACACAAGATACAAACAAACTACTGGCCTTTACAGAGGAGGAAGAATTGATTTTGCCAACGTTTCTCATTTTAGTTGAGTTGATTTTGAATTCAGATGATGTATCATGCATTGTAATTCCCTTAGCTCAGTGTATCCATGTCAATGAATATGTTAATCGCGGGAGAAGAGACGGCGGGAGCACCGTGGTGCCGCCCATGGACGGGGCCGTGGAATCGCGAGGGCAACGATCAAACAATCAACGATCCAGCATTGGGAAAGAGAGGAAGATGGATCGAGGGAGGCCGACGGGAGGGTGAGGTGAGATGGATGGGAAATTGGGGAAACGGGGCAAGCAAGAAAGGAGAGATGCGGGAGACAGAGAAGTGGCAGCAAGCAATTTGAATCCGAGTCGGCCCAGGCTTAGCTAAAACTAGCAGCAAGAGACTCAGATTCAAATTGGTTGCCATCTTACGTCTCTCTCTCTCGCACAACTGATGACGGCGGGGGCCCCATCCCTCCCGCGTTGCGGGATCTTTAGCTGGAGCTCCATGGCGGCCCTGGACGACATGGTTCTTACGGCGGAGATGGGCGTCGGGGCGGCGGCCCCGGATTTTTCCAGCGACCACGACTGCCGATGTAGCCGCGAGGGCTGCACGGCGTCTGGTTCGGGGGGCTCGGTGCGGCTCAGCTAGTCATTTCCGCGTGGTGCGGGTGGTGGCGGTGGTGCCCGCTGAGATCTCCGGCCTGCTATTGGGAGCCGGCGGGTGACGCGGTCCTTTGGTTCTTTTTGCTCTAAGATGGTGTTCTGTCGGTTGCCGACCCTCATGGATCTGGCCATTGACGAGTTCCGAAATGCTCCGCCGGAGATCTTCATTGGATGCTTGACGCCTGTAGATTTCTGGATCGGATGGGATTCGGTCGTGTGCGCCCCTATTTCAGCCTGAGTGGCTTCAGGAGGGTGTGCCGCGAAGCTTTGTTATCTATTGACAGTATGGGACACGTCGGTATTTCGATTTTCATGGTGAAGATAATGACAGAGAACATCATGGTGGCTGAGGTCTGAGGTCTTGTAATAGCGGATTGAGTCTTCGCGGCGTTGAGGACTTTGCTTGGTGATTCATGACTCGTGGCAGCGGCATCAGCAAGTGGGGGCGGCAGCACAAGCGGAGTATAGGGTCTTAACTTTCAGGGTGAAAACCCAAGGTCTGGCCTTAATTGGTTGTGCCTGGCAGTGACCTTGTTGAAGGCATTGTTTTGAGAGCGTGGATTTTCTCCAGGGTGAAAACCTAAGATCTAGGATCGGGCGATGATTGTGCTTCTGCACTGTTTTTTTTTGGAGGCATCGCTTTTGGAGAATTAGGACTTTGGGTGTTGTCTGGGCGGTGGTTCCTGCTGCAGCTAAGAGGAGTTGATCACTGTTGGGGGATCTTTTTTCTTCTTATTATTATTATTTTTGACTGTGTGCATCCGTAATCTCTTTATGATATTGCGTTGTTGCAGAGGCCGGATGTAATTGATATCTCCGCGATATTAATATATTTCTTTTTCGAAAAATCTTACGTCTCTTTGCCAGACACACAAAGAGGACTACCCATTCTGTCTTCCTCTGACCCTTGCATCTGTTTCTCACTGGACATTGTCTACTGTAATAAGTACTAGTTCGTTTGCTGAGTTAACTTTCCCGTCTTCACTTCAGTGTTAAACATCTTAACCAGCAGGGTGCATCAAGGTGTTTTTTTTAATCCAGAGCTAGAAGGTGGATGGAGTACCAATGAAATCTAACCGTTGATGAAGAAGGGTATTATAGACTTTTTATTGTTTTTATTTGTGGACAGTTTTATTTAACCTAATGACACCTTCCGCCGCCGGCACGGATGAAGTGGCGGCTGGCGGTCACCCATCATCGCATCTACTTCAAGGATGGGCCTGCGCACGTATGCCGCTGCGCTGGGCATGTCACTCATGCCTAATCTGCTGGTAGGATCAAACACATCTAGGCTACGAACTGAATGCAGTAGGATCAAACGCATCTCAAATCGCATCACACGCACATACAAGGCCGATTGATGCCTGCAACTCAAATATATCCTTTCTTCAATTAATGGGCATTATAATCACTCAAATTAGTGTTCTCAATCCCGCCGGCATGAAGTAGTATTGCAGTGCCGATTAGACGCGGCCGGATTGATTCAGTTTTGAGTTTTGGCCAGAGAGCAACATCTCGATTGGTTTTCGGCACCGGCACGTGACTGCATCAGCTGGCCGGCAGTCCAGCTCCGCCATGGCTTCTACACGCCGGACTACGAGTGTACGGTACCATCGTCGGCGAAGCTCATTGTTAGTAACTGTATTCTCGTCACCATCGGCACCCCATTACGATTTTACCCCTGAAACGATGGTACTCCCTGGCGTTGGTTAGCGGTACTCCCTGATTGCTGTTTCGGAGTACGGATAAAATCTAACCATTAGATTGAGAGAAATGAACGGCCTATATAAATTTATGGGTACAGTAAAAGAGCTCATTTGTAAATGTGCGCAGCTGCAGAGCCACCTGAGCACATCCCGTTATCTCAGCGACTTCATATCTGTCCCCTAACAACGGACTCCCGAGCTCATGCAACCTTTGTTCCTTCACATACGCCAGGCCTGAAATAGTTTTTCAACAAGCTTGACATGAGAGAACAGCAGCGCAAAAGAAGGAAAATAACCTGGCAAGAAAAGTAAACATCTCGTGAATAATGCCAACTATAAGAAATCTTGCTTGAAATATATGTTTAGGTCACTCACATCTCGTACAAGATCACCAATAGTATCCCCTTGCTTGTCGAGCATGGTATTCTTTCGGCCACTAATAATCACCAGAACCAACACGCCAAAGCTGAAGACAACTGTCTTCATTGAGTAAACTCCTCGAGATGCATACTCCGGAGCTTTGTAACCACTGAAAAGTGTTCCCGCAAAAAAAACCACTGAAAAGTGAAACAAAAGATATCAAAACTGTGAGGTTGGAACATCTGAAGAACAAAAGGTGGGAATCTGTGATGATTGATATATTAGGTAGGCTGATACCCGGTTCATTCTACTCAAAGAAGAGGATAAACCATACTTTACTGGTTCATTCTACTCAAAGACCAAGGCAATGGTAACTGCTTCTTCCCTTCTGTACTACTTTGTTAGTATTTTATCTGTGTGGCGATATTATGTTTTTAAATTTAAGATGCAAATCGTGGAAGAAACTTCTTATAATTTTTTCCCAGGACAATGTAGGTTGAGGAACTGTTGAAGGAGCACGAGTCCGGATGCCAATATCATCTCTGACCTCAAAGATCCCCGAAACTTCATCACAAAGATTAGCCTTACGACAAGGTGGTAAACATCCCAAACAGCATGACTGTGTTGGATGAGCTTTTGCCAATTTCAGTTGAGATGGCAATAAGGAACTTGCGGGGCATCTGAAACTTCACCAATCCTGGCGTGGTCAGCCACAATGAAATTCTGGAGATGTATAAGAAGTACATGGATCCCAGCTACAAGTGGACAAGCTTCACGCTAGAAGAACATGCTAAGGTCATATAGTTGCACCTCGGAGCAACAACGAGATGGATGCGGCAAAGCTGAAGAGAGAGTTCCCCGAGCTGCTATCGATCAAAGACTCATTGATCAAGTTTGTCTCTGAGCCCAACAGTAAGGTCCCAGCAACTTGAAGCCAGAACAGGTAATAACATAGGAAACATATACCAAGCACTGAAAGATTTTAGGAACCATTCGTCGCAGCGATTCATTAGAATGTTCAGCATATCTCTGTTATAGATTCACAACATCATTTGAACTATATATTTGACAGTCTGCTGGTGGCAGCGATATATCTTGTACGTCAGTGGCGAATCTGGAATTTGACCAATGTGAGGGTAACATTGCAAAGGGTAGTAATTTTTTGTCAGAACACATTACAAATAATTAATAAAGTACTGAATATACATATGAATGCACTAGTAAAATAAGTTCTGCAAATTGTATGTGAGGGCCATGGCCCCACCACCCCACCCCTAGATCCACCACTGTGTACCGTGATTGTTCTGTCAAGAAACGAACTAATGTCAAGAATCTTGTACTCCCTCCGTCCGGAAATACTTGTCATCAAAATGAACAAAAGGGGATGTATCTAGACGTATTTTAGTTTTAGATACATCCATTTTTATCCATTTTGATGACAAGTATTTTCGGACGGAGGGAGTATACCTTTTAATCTGCTTACCTTTTTTGTGTGTGAATGATCGGGTGGCTGTGCTCTAACAAAAGCATTTGGACAAGAGTATCTGATGATTTTCTTTTCCTAATGAACAAGAGCTTTCTTTTTTTTCCGGGTATACACAGTATGATACTACTCTCATATTGGGTTCTTTCAAAAGATGTCTGCTTTCGTTTCACTGAAATCCTCCTAAATTCATGTAGAAATCTAGGGCACCACTTGGAAAAATCTAATGTTCTAGATTCATGTAGAAATCTGAAACACGTGACAATGTTACTAATTTGTTTTTTTTCGATCGGCACCGTTGATGTGTACTCATTCTGTCCGGAAAAGCTGTCTCTTAAATGGATGTATCTAGCACCAAGTTAGTGCTAGATACATTTGTTTGAAAGACAAGTTTGGGACAAGTTTTTCGGACTGAGGGAGTACATGGCAATAGCCACACACGTAGCCCAATACTAGTGCTAAGTACTAACCGGACACTAACAACACGTAAAGATATTAATCATCAAGATTACTATAAGAAGGTGTTTGAGTGCGTCGCTGGCGCTGGGGACGAAGAGTGTGCAGCCTTATCCCATCCAACCCCCACATGGTACCGGAAGGAGATGAATCACGGTGGGTGCTTCAACTCAGGTTGATGAAGGATTCTGAATTCTGATTCGCAGAGCAGGCGTCTGTTGCGGAGCGAGGGCCCCAATTTGTCCCGTCAACGGAAGGAGATGGGCAATAAAATCCCTCGACGGGTGATGGCAGTGGATGATTGCTTGCATGCCGCCACCGGTTTCATGTTGATTTGTGAAAACGTTGCCGGGGATGGAAGGAGAAGAAGACAAAGCATGAACCGGGAAAGCTGAAGAGGAAAGAGTCGAAGCACTAGTTCTCGGGAGGCGAGGAGTCGAGGAAGGATGAGCCAACCGGAGGGACGTGGAGAACGGGGGATCAACTGTTAGATATAGTAGATTTTGTTGTAATACCTAACATTGCCTAGTTTTTTGACCAAGTTCATATTGATGCATTGTCTTTAAGGTGAGTCCCGTAGCAAAGGTCTTGTGCAGCTGTCTTTAAGGTGAGTCTCATCGCGGAGGTTGTGTGCGTGACCATTAAGCCGTCATCTCCACCGCCATTGTTGACAACCAACGCTCGCAAAGCCATGGTTATGGACATCCCTACCAGCACGTATGTGTGGATAATGTCAAAAATTCTCGTTTGTGATTTGTTTTGCTAGCACATGTGGATTATGCTTATTAAAAATTGCTTATGTTTCCAACGGTTTCTTTGATTCTGAATGCTAGTTATAGCATCTACAACGCTAGACTCTTATGCAGGGAGGGAGCTCCTCTGACGTACGGCGCCTGCCGTTAGGCCACTGACAGGTGGGCCCACGTGTCAGTGACGGAATGGCAACCGGTCGTACGGCAGGGGATCCTCGTCCCTTATGCAGGCACTTGTAGCAACAAAAAAGATAAATATCAGAAAATCGAAAAAGAATTAGCCGTTTTACAAATCCAATGCTAGACGCCAAACAGACATTATTTCCATGGATGAAACTGTCCCTGCAGTGCAATATTACACTAAACTAGTACGAGTACGTACAAACCAACACATCAATAGCTAATGACCTTAATTATCTATCTATCTAAATCTAATTCGACGGCAGCAAATCATGATCAGATGATGCATGAAAGTGGAAGAACAACCTCCTCGTGCTCTTCCCAATCATCATCATCTGTGGCCGCGCTGGTCAACGGTCTCGTCAGCAGCAGCACACGTGTGGAGGTAGGACATGTAGAAGAGGAAGGCGAGCAGTGCGACCATGAGCACCCACATGAACAGCGCCGCGGTGACAGCGCCTGCCACGATGAAGGGACAAATCGCGATGCACACAACGAGAATGAGAGAAACCACCCAGCAAGCGCTGCACGCCAGAAGAAACAACGGCATCCATTCTTGGAACAGAGCTCCGCCCATGAGCTCGCTGACCACCAGGATGTTGAAGACGGCGGCGTACATGCCGCCCATGGACGAGAGGAACAAGACGGTCTGGATCTCGTCGATCGCAGCGACGCGGAAGACAACCGCCTCGAACGCTGTCGAGCTTGCCGTCGCCCAGAACGCGGTCACGGCGATCCTGCGGGTGGTGGTGGCCTCGCCCTCGATGGCCCGCTCGGTCGACCCGGCGCGGAGGCGGTGCATGGCCAGGGCGTAGCCGAGGTACGCGGCGGCGTAGATGGTGCTGAGGTGGAGGGCGTAGACGGCGGTGCGCGGGCCGACGTGGGCGGCGGCGACGGCGGCGAGGAGGAGGCCGTATGAAACGCGGGCCAGGTCGGTGTAGAACGGCCAGCTGCGCCAGATGCCGAAGAGGAAGAGGAAGACGTAGGTGCACAGGGAGACGGCCATGGTCCACATCTGGGCCATGGGGTGCCCGTCGTACCACACCAGCAGCGTCACGGGGACGGCCAAGATTAGCGCCGCTGTGGAAGCCAGAAGTGCCGACGCGTAAGCTAGGAGCGCCACGGCGCGGATCAGCTGCCCAATGACGCCGGGGTCCAGCTGCCTGATGATAGATCTTTGGATCGGAGTAGGCTAATAGATCCGGCAAACCTACCTTGTCCAGCAGCGGATGAACTCGAGCCGGAGTCCATCGTGATGCTAGGGCACACGGCGACGGCGGAGAGTGGGCGAGGTGGAGGTGGAGCTTCCCGTGAGCACCGCGCTAACCCTAGATCGGTAGGGATTGTTGGTGGGGATTGTGGCAGCGATTAACCTCGTGAGTCGTGCCCCGGCCCCCACCTCTGTTTATATAGCGCGGGTCACAGGGGCCCACCAACCATGGTTTGGTTGGGCGCCCCCGATCAGGGCGCGAGTCAGGGGCCCGTTCGACCCGTTGGGTTCGAACGGGAGAGAGATCAACCTAACATTCTCCCCCTTGATCTCAACTTCATCCACTTCGATGAATGAGGGCTTCTCATGGCTTCTTCATATGAGGTGGGATCTTTTTCCATATGAACCATTTCTGTGTTATAAACTTTAAAATCAGTAGAAATAGCTGACTTTCTTGATCTTGTAGACCTTCTAAGGGCCTCAGTTTCTGGCACATTTTGTGGCTCAACTTCTGGCACTTCTTCTAAAATTTGCTGTTGCACCTCCCTTTCATGCTCAACATCGGGTTCAGTCGGCTCCTGACGGACAAGTTCCGGGTCTTCCCCCATAGCTGTCATGGGTGGAGTTGCAACTGGTAGTGAGAAAAATGGCTCCTGAATCATCGGATTAGGTGCATGCACCCTCTTCTCCTCAAGATCAATTTTCCGAGCTAGCAAGCTCCCCCTCATCATTTCGTCCTCTAAGAAGACTGCATGTCTTGTTTCTACAAACTTTGTATATCTGTCAGGGCAGTAGAAACGAAAACCTTTTGATCTGTCTGGATAGCCAATAAAGTGGCAACTTACTGTTTTGGGATCTAACTTTGCAATGTTTGGATTAAACATTTTGGCCTCAGCAGGGCACCCCCACACCTTGAAGTGTTGTAGGGAGGGAACCCATCCTGTCCATAGCTCGTACAGTGTTTTGGGCACCGACTTGCTTGATACTCTATCGAGAATGTGAATGGTGGTTTTAAGCGCCTCCATCCATAATCCCAATGGCAAGTTGGAATAACTCATCATGCTGCGCACCATATCCATAAGTGTACGGTTGCGCCTTTCAGCTACTCCATTCTTTTCTCTCAAGAATGGGATACATTAAAAGCACATGAGTTATCATATTTTTCTCTTGCCATAATTTCTCCCGCCATACGGGATTTTTGACATAATATTATGTCAGCTTTACCCCGTTACGCAGGTATTTTCCCAGGCTTTTTCCGCCATGCAGGTTTTATCATAATCATCTTTTCCCACCATGCGGGTAATTCCTTGTAAGGGAACATAAATGCCAGAATTGGCTCTTTTGACTGCATATTCAATCATCAAATTTAGGAATAAATCTGAATGCTCTTTGACACACATGCTTGATCCGACGTTGGTCAAATTAAACACGCATGTTACTTTTTTCATCTCAAATCATGTTGACTGAAAAAACTTCTTCATAGAGAGTACATGAAAGACATTCATCAACCAAGACTCTGAATGATCTATCTCTTTTCTTTTTATGCCATTCTTTAGAGAGAACATATTCCCTCACGTTATGACCTTTCTTGGTCATCTTTTGGGTCACAAGTACCACCCAGCCATTCGCTTTCACGAATGAAAGCATGCAAAACTTTTAGTCTGAGAAAACTTAGCCAATAATCAACAATGATGGGCATAAAAAATAACCCTACGTTGGTTTGGTTAAAAGAAATGCACATTAAACTTTTGAAACTTTCTTTTATATTCTAAATCACCATTGTGGCAGAATTAGAATAAACATCATCCTTATACATTAATTCCATATCACCGTTGGGCGGAAATGGAAATAATGCATATAACTTATAAACAATGTGATGATAGTATTTCTATTAAACAACTTTGCTAAGAATTAATCTTCACCATCAACTTTATTGCAGCAGGAACAAGAAATATACATTTCTCTAGTTCAAGAGCATTTCTTGATCTTAATCCGTTCTCTGAAAATTGACCACTTTGATACAAAACTTATCAGAGATTTAAACTTTGAACATAAGACTCATAGAATGATAGCATTGTTATCATCAACGTTGGTCAGAAAATAACAATACCACATTTTAACTTTAAAACAAATATCTTTCTTTTGTCATAGTGGAAACTATCTGCATCTTATTTCACCCACAGGGGAAAAACATTGCTAAGAACATTTCTTCCAATTAAATTTTCCCGTTGGTTCCGATTTAATTGGAGGATAAAACTTTTACTTTGCAGCGGAAACTTTATAATATTCTATTCAAAAATAATTCTGTACTCTTTTACTCTCTAAGCAATTTTAACCGGTTGGTTCAAAAATGCATTAGAGAAGCAACAATTTAATATCTTACTTTAGTTCGATTCACTTTTAAAAGAGCACCTTTAAATTTCAATAATAAAACATGATCATGTTATTAACAATGTTGGTCATACAAATAACATAATCATATTCATTAAAATATTCACTTTAACATGCTCTTAAAAAACTTAATTCTTTTTAAACTTTTATTTTCTTTGTAAAAGAGCACTATTGATTATTTATGCAGTGGAAAATCATGAATAAAAATTCACGAACTTTTACTCTTTACAGAAACTTTTTCTTTGACAGAATAAAAAATTATGAACTTTTTAATTTTCTTTATAAAATTCATGAACATTTCTTTTTCTGGACAATTTTTTTTTTGCATTTTCAGAAACTTTTTCTGTCACTTTTCTATTTTCTAGACAAAATTTTCGTTGGAAAAAATTGCATAGGAAAGCTATTTAAAATCTGCCCAGAAACTGGACAAAATCGACAGCAGCAACGGCGTGCGGCTAAGGCCTCGGCCCAGCGCGCGGCCCAGCCGGCCTGGACCCAGCGCGCCCGCGGCGGCTGGCCACGGCCCAGCGGCGACTGCGCCCGGCCTCCCTCTCTTTCGGCCCAGTGGCCCAGGGCGGGGCTAGGGTTTCGATCTAGACCGTCCATAGCGATTCGACGGACCAGCGTCGTTTTCGCCTGATCAAAGTCGATCGATGCGGTGAGGGGCGAGGCGAACCCTAGTCATTTCCTCCCCCTCGCGCCGCTCGGTTCGTTCTCGCCGCTCCCACTGGCTGAGCACGGGGATGCGCCCCGGCCGCCCTGTCCGGCCGCCGGCGGCGGCGGCTAAAGCCACCGCGCCGCGCGCCTCCTCTCCCTTTCTTTCCTCCCTGTTCTTTCTCCTGTGGCAGAGAGAGCAGCGTGGCTGAGCCCTCCTCTTCCCCACTGCGCGCGACGGCGGTCGAGTGGCGGTGAGGTTGGAGCTGCGCCGGCCGCCGGCGACGCCGTGGATCTACCACCGCGCCGGAGCCCCTCCCCTATCCTTTCTCCCTCCTTTGTATGTACTGTCTCCATCCACCACCTCCCCACAGAGAGAAAGAGAGGCAACTGCCGCACGACGGCGACCTAGATGGACGGAGCGGCTGCGCCCCTGCCGACCCCTTCGCCGGTCGCGCGTTCCCCTTGTGGTGAGCGCGCCGCCGTCGAATGGGTCGGTGGTGGTGTTCTTTGCCCCTGAGAAGGGGTGGTGTTCTTCTTCTCGATGCCTCGGCTTGCTGATGCGCATCGAGATCGAGAGGAATGGCGCGGCCTTGCGGCGGCACAACTTTTCTTCTTTGCCCTTCTAGGGTTCTTTGGGGGAGGGAAACTTTTTTTTTCTTTTTCTGTTTTTGTTTCTTTGTACCGAAATCAACTAGCCCGATCTGGCTGATACCATAGATAGATCTTTGGATCGGAGTAGGCTACTTGATCCGGTGAACCTACCTTGTCCAGCAGCGGATGAACTCGAGCCGGAGGCCATCGTGATGCTAGGGCACACGGCGACGGCGGAGAGAGGGCGAGGTGGAGGTGGAGCTTCCCGTGAGCACCGCGCTAACCCTAGATCAGTAGGGATTGTTGGTGGGGATTGCGGCAGCGATTAACCTCGTGAGTCGTGCCCCGGCCCCCACCTCTGTTTATATAGCGCGGGTCACAGGGGCCCGCCAACCATGGTTTGGTTGGGCACCCCCGATCAGGGCGCGAGTCAGGGGCCCGTTCAACCCGTTGGGTTCGAACGGGAGAGAGATCAACCTAACACCTGAAGGGCTCCAGCCAGGTGGACGGCTTCCTCGCGTCGACGACGACGACCATGGAATCAAACTCGACGGATCCTCCTTTCTTAGGAGTATTTTATTTATACTATCTTTCGGCCGGGGATTCTTCGTTCTTATTTATTTACTCCTACCTTGTTCATTCAAGGAAAGATGGAAGAAGTTTCCTTAGCGTGTGTGGTGAAAAGAAGGAAATAAAAAAGACAGAAAGGAAAGAGGGAATCGATACAAATTCAATTTGTTCGGTTTCATTGAGTTCTTGTCAAATCAATGGTGATATTACATGGGTCTGTGCCCTAGTTATCGCACATCTAAGTCAATCAATCTAGAAACAAAAAGATAAAAAAATGCTTGCACGAATCTTAGCATAAAATCAATGACATGAGGTTTAGATGTGCAATACTTAGAGCACATCTAGATGTGCTTTAGCAAAACTGATATTACATAGTACATTTTATTCGAAGAAAAAAAGTAATTACATACATGCACAAAGAGAAGCAAAACAAGACACACACGCAACAGAATTGGACGTCGATATCTGCCACACATGTGGCATGAGGACGTCTGAACCAAACGCCCCATGGCCATAGATTCAACCATGTCACAAGTGACGAAACCAATGATGTCCCTACATGAGCAACATACAACACCCCCTTGTTGCAACTAATCCCAAATCATTGTGTGTCAAATATACCACAAAAGTAATCATTGGCGTTTCAAAGTGAGAGGCGGCACCTTGTGACATGGTTGGAAGATGATCACCTTGCGGGTATTGGAAATTTGGTGCACCTCAAGTACTTGAGGTTCAAACATGCCGAAGCCGTCACGAAGATTCCAGAACAGGTGGCAAGGCTGCAACATTTGGAGATTGACGTGAAAGGATACAACAAACTAATGGAAATCTCTATGACCATCTAAGAACGGTTGGCCTATTATGTAACTCTAAATGTTGATGGTTATGAAACAATACCGGATGAAATCGCGGCCATGCAGGGATTGCGAGTGTTGGAAGGTCTCAATATTTATACTCAGTCAACGGAATTTCTAGAGGCTTGGCCAACTGAAAAAACTGAGGAAGGCGGGCATAATATGGAACATGTATGATATGGGTAATTGTGATGTTAATGAAGACAAAGAGGAGGAGGAGATCGAGGAGGACAAGGAGGAGTTTCTCTCTTCCATATGTGAGCTCGGCAAAGCGGGCCTTGAGTCTCTGCACATCTTTGTAAAGGAGGCAGCGGATGAGTACTTCAAGCGTTCATGGTTTCCCGATCCTCATTGTGGCCTTCATGAGCTTATCGTCGTGGGGGACTCCCTCTCGAAGGTTCCGGCATCGGTGGCCTCGCTCGTCAACCTTGAGAAACTATGCATCACAATGGGAGTGATCAATGAGAGAGACATGGAGATACTGAGAGGCTTGCCCAGCTTGTGCCATCTTCGCGGTCTGAGTCGCGGGCTGCTATGGAGAAAGCAATGGAGGAACATCCTAATCATCCCACCTTGGTTTGGTATGACGATTAGCTCTGGGGTTTTTGGCCACCTTTCAGGTATCATTTTATTCTTTTTCCTTGTAAACAATTATTAATTATTGTCTTCTTTGTCACAAAAAAATTCTTGTCTTATTTGTTTGGACTTCTCTTTTCCTCCATACAATATCTATCATGTTGCAAAATAGATGTATATATTTTTCATACGCTAGCTATTTTCATACACTTGTAGGTGTTAACAAAAGGTGAGAGGAGCAAGCGAAACTGAAGTTCGTGCTACATCCTCCAGGTGGTACCATAACGTTTATGTTTCAGAAATATAAATAAAGGATCGTATGAATTCCAGCTTGTATCTTGAAATGTCGTGTCTGCTACTTGGAAGAGCATTTTTGTAAGATCATATTTATTTGAATTGGCTGCTGTACAACTTTTATTTCAAATATGAAAATCAAATTACTGGAGTCGCGACAACATGGAATGCCACTACTGATGATTATTACTGCTGGCGTAGGCTATGTGGCAAGCCATTACTTTCCAAAATACTGTTGGTGTAGGCTCCCACGTCAGCACTATTTTTTAACAATGACGCCATATTAGTGGCGTCGTGTGTCCACGTCAGCAAAGTCATTTTTGGCACACCATAACTAGGCTTTTTTACACTAGTGGTTAATGAGTCATGAACTCATGTTCACTATTTGCACGCAACTAGAAACTTCTCTTGGTCCCAACATAGACTAGTGAGGTTGTCAATCCACTAGCTTTGCTAGTTACAAAAATTAATGCATAGTGTGATTGGACATGATTTTTGTCGACAATGAGCGTAAGAGGTTAGATTGTAAAAAGAAAAGAAAATACAATGATTGATGTTCTTTTCTCAATCGGTTTTTCTTTTTTTAATGAACATTTTCTAAATTCTTTTTTAAATGAACTTTTTTTTTAACTCATGAAAATATTTCAAATGTGTGGGTATTTTTCGAATTCATGAGCATTTTTTCGGGTTTTTGCGATCAATTTTTTAATTTGTTAACATTTTAAAATTTGTTTTCATTTTTTGAGTTCACAAACATTTTTGAAATCCATGAATATTTTTTGAATCTGTGAACATTTTTTAAAATTTGGAAACATTTTTTGAATTCACAATCTTTTTTTTGTATTTCATGAACATTTTTTAGTTCACTGACATTTTTAATTTATGATTTATTTAAAAGAATTCAGAAATTTTCAAGTTCTATAAAAAATCAGTGGTCAGTTTTTCTCTACTATAAAAGGGGAATAGGTTATTCTCTTCCTTGCCTAGAAGGTTTTTTTATCTCTCCTTCAATTCCACCCGTTTCCATAGATTCATTTCCAATTTTATTTATCAGACATTGCATCTCCTTCCTTCCTTAATATGGGAACTAATCATGTTTTTTTTGTTTGATAGATTGGAAACGTAGTAACCCCGCTGATTTACTTCCAATTTTATTTTCCCAACATCACATCTCCCATCAATTCACATCTCCACTCACTGATTTATTTCCAAACTTATGTGCCCGACATCACATCTCCTTCCATCAGTAATATGAGAACTATTTTTCTGTTTGGCAATTTGGAAACGTAGTGCTCCCGATGATTTAGTTCTAATTTTATTTGTGCAAACTGTGTGTAGGTGATAGTGGAAGGGGGGTTGACCAAATGAGTCATTGACATAGGTGGTAAGATTGCATTGAGGAGGAGATAGTGGGTGAAAGGTATACATGAGACACAATTGGTGTGAACCACTCAAATATATATGCCTCCATTGCAATGCATGCGCGATTAGCTAGTAAAATACTAAGAGTGTCAAACACCTCTTGGTATATCTAAACACCATGGTATTTGAAAACCGTATAAAACATACCATACATTCAAACAAACAGACCCTAGGATGGGTCATTAGGAGATATACCATTTTCTCATGACCATAACTTGTGTTGTTTAATTATATACATTGGTATAGAGATACTCCCTCTGTTCTTTTATCTAAGATGTATATTTTTTGGCACGATGACCAAGGCAAGAAATTATATATACATTAGTACAAAATTACCCTTGTCAAATTTGTTGATTACTAGCAAGCACTAGTAGAAAACGGGGCAAACGTCACAGGGCAGTTTTCACATTAGCCCCGGTTCAGTCACGAACCGGGACTAATGTGAGCATTGGACCCGGTTCGTGAGCCCAGGGGGCCGTCCGGGGCCTCGTGGGCATTGGTCCCGGTTCGTATGGACCCTTTGGTCCCGGTTGGTGGTACAAACCGGGACCAATGGGCCACGCTCCTGGCCCACCACCCTTTAGTCCCGGTTCATACCACAAACCGGGACTAAAGGGCGCGGCCAGTGTTTAGTCCCACCTCGCCAACCGAAGGGGGCTCACACCAGTTTATAAGCCCGTCCCTCTCTACCTTTTAAAGTGAAAATAGATGCCCTTATACAGGGAATTTGACCTAAATTCATAGTAAAGTTCATAGAAATTTATTATGAATTTAGGTTGAATTTTCTCTATAAGCGCATCTATTTTCATTTTTTTATATTTATAAAATAAATAAACCTTAATAAAATAAATAAAACTAAATAAACCTTAATAAAATAAAATAAAATAAACTATAGTAACTACAATAAATAAACCTTAATAAATTAAGTAAAAATAGCAGCAGTAAAATAAATAAAAATAGCAGCAGTAAAATAAATAAAAATAAAATGCGTCTGGAAGAGATTGTCCGTTTTGTACACGAAGTGCATCCAGTTTATGCCGTAACCCTCTCAACTTTTTTGCACATGCTATGTGGATGAAATGATGATATCATGCCAAACTTTCAACCTTTTCAGAGTTCATTTGAAATGCTTTTCAATTTTAGGGTCTTATAGCTCAAAATAATTAGTAAATGCATGAAAAATAACAAATGAAGTCAGAAAGGATTGAAAAATGATGATGTGGCTTTGAATGGTGCATTTTGAACACACAAAAAGTCAGGAGTTCAAATAAGTTTTAAAAAATGAAATCCCTTTGTAACAGACGAGTTTCCGGATGAAATCCTGATACTTTGAAAGAGATTGTCCGTTTT
>NC_057808.1:30210304-30212182 GCF_018294505.1 Triticum aestivum
ATGCTATGTGGATGAAATGATGATATCATGCCAACTTTCAACCTTTTCAGAGTTCATTTGAAATGCTTTTCAATTTAGGGTCTTATAGCTCAAAATAGT
This sequence comes from Triticum aestivum, assembly GCF_018294505.1. NCBI lineage: Eukaryota > Viridiplantae > Streptophyta > Magnoliopsida > Poales > Poaceae > Triticum > Triticum aestivum. The sequence continues at coordinate 30,210,404 of NC_057808.1, forward strand.
TAGTAAATGCATGAAAAATAACAAATGAAGTCAGAAAGGATTGAAAAATGATGATGTGGCTTTGAATGGTGCATTTTGAACACACAAAAAGTAAGGAGTTCAAATAAGTTTTAAAAAATGAAATCCCTTTGTAACAGACGAGTTTCCGGATGAAATCCTGATACTTTGAAAGAGATTGTCCGTTTTGTACATGAAGTGCATCCAGTTTATGCCGTAACCCTGTCAACTTTCTTACACATGCTATGTGGATGAAATGACGATATCATGCCAACTTTCAACCTTTTCAGAGTTCAGTTGAAATGCTTTTCAATTTTAGGGTCTTATAGCTCAAAATAATTAGTAAATGCATGAAAAATAACCAAATGAAGTCAGAAAGGATTGACAAATGATGATGTGGCTTTGAATGGTGCATTTTGAACACATAAAAAGTCAGGAGTTCACATAAGTTTTAAAAAATGAAATCCCTTTGTAACAGACGAGTTTCCGGATGAAATCCTGATACTTTGAAAGAGATTGTCCGTTTTGTACACGAAGTGCATCCAGTTTATGCCGTAACCCTCTCAACTTTCTTGCACATGCTATGTGGATGAAATGATGATATCATGCCAACTTTCAACCTTTTCAGAGTTCATTTGAAATGCTTTTCAATTTTAGGGTCTTATAGCTCAAAATAATTAGTAAATGCATGAAAAATAACAAATGAAGTCAGAAAGGATTGACAAATGATGATGTGGCTTTGAATGGTGCATTTTGAACACACAAAAAGTCAGGAGATCAACTAAGGTTTAAAAAATGAAATCCCTTTGTAACAGACGAGTTTCCGGATGAAATCCTGATACTTTGAAAGAGATTGTCCGTTTTGTACACGAAGTGCATCCAGTTTTTGCCGTAACCCTCTCAACTTTCTTGCACATGCTATGTGGATGAAATGATGATATCATGCCAACTTTCAACCTTTTCAGAGTTCATTTGAAATGCTTTTCAATTTAAAGTCTTATAGCTCAAAATAATTAGTAAATGCATGAGAAATAACAAATGAAGTCAGAAAGGATTGAAAAATGATGATGTGGCTTTGAATGGTGCATTTTGAACACACAAAAAGTCAGGAGTTCAAATAAGGTTTAAAAAATGAAATCCCTTTGTAACAGACGAGTTTCCGGATGAAATCCTGATACTTTGAAAGAGATTGTCCGTTTTGTACACGAAGTGCATCCAGTTTTTGCCGTAACCCTCTCAACTTTCTTGCACATGCTATGTGGATGAAATGATGATATCATGCCAACTTTCAACCTTTTCAGAGTTCATTTCAAATGCTTTTCAATTTTAGTGTCTTATAGCTCAAAATAATTAGTAAATGCATGAAAAATAACAAATGAAGTCAGAAAGGATTGAAAAATGATGATGTGGCTTTGAATGGTGCATTTTGAACACACAAAAAGTCAGGAGTTCAAATAAGTTTTAAAAAATGAAATCCCTGTGTAACAGACGAGTTTTCGGATGAAATCCTGAACCTTTGAAAGAGATTGTCCGTTTTGTACATGAAGTGCATCCAGTTTATGCCGTAACCCTCTCAACTTTCTTGCACATGCTATGTGGATGAAATGATGATATCATGCCAATTTTCAACCTTTTCAGAGTTCATTTGAAATGCTTCTCATTTTTAGGGTCTTATAGCTCAAAATAATTAGTAAATGCATGAAAAATAACAAATGAAGTCAGAAAGGATTGACAAATGACGATGTGGCTTTGAATGGTGCATTTTGAACACACAAAAAGTTA
>NC_057808.1:30212192-30213871 GCF_018294505.1 Triticum aestivum
AAATGCATGAAAAATAACAAATGAAGTCAAAAGGATTGACAAATGATGATGTGGCTTTGAATGGTGCATTTTGAACACACAAAAAGTCAGGAGCTCAAATAAGTTTTAAAAAATGAAATCCCTTTGTAACAGACGAGTTTCCGGATGAAATCCTGATACTTTGAAAAAGATTGTCCGTTTTGTACACGAAGTGCATCCAGTTTTTGCCGTAACCCTCTCAACTTTCTTGCACATGCTATGTGGATGAAATGATGATATCATGCCAATTTTCAACCTTTTCAGAGTTCATTTGAAATGTTTTTCAATTTTAGGGTCTTATAGCTCAAAATAATTAGTAAATGTATGAAAAATAACAAATGAAGTCAGAAAGGATTGACAAATGATTGAATGGTGCATTTTGAACACACAAAAAGTCAGGAGTTCAAATAAGTTTTAAAAAATGAAATCCCTTTGTAACAGACGAGTTTCCGGATGAAATCCTGATACTTTGAAAGAGATTGTCCGTTTTGTAACATGCCATTGGTGGCACGAATCGGGACCAATTCCACCCTTTGGTCCCTGTTGGTGCCACGAACCGGTACTAATGAGGCTGTGGCCCCACGAGCACCTTTAGTACCTGTTCGTGGCACGAACCGGTACTAGAGTTTCTTACTAGCTAAGCAGTTTTTTAGTCCCACCTCGCTAGCTGAGAGGCACTAGGAGCGGTTTATAAGCCCCGAGTGCAGAGACGATGAAGAAGAGGCGCAATGCTCATGTTGCTTAGCTTCAAGCCTTGAGGAATAAGGTAGACTGCATCGAGCTATGTGCAGTGCAGTCTACACTATTCCGAAAGGCTTGAAGCAAATCAACGCGCATTGCGCCTCTTTTTTATTTTTAATCATTAAAAGCAAAAAGAATTTTTATAAAGAATTTTTTTGATAGAAACTTTAATAGCAGAAAGAATTATCATAAAGTAAAATAAATAAGTAATTAGAAACAAAACAAAATAAAATAAATAAGTTTTTTGTTGTAAGTAGAAATAAAACAAAATAAATAGCAAAAAAGAAAATAAAAAAACTAAATACAGCAAAAAGAATTTTCATAAAGAACTAATGGCACTAATAGAAAGTTTATATGTTTTCTAAAACTAATGGCACTAACAGACTATAATTTTGCTGACCTAAAAGCAAAAAGAATTAAAAAGTAAAGCAAAAAACAAAAGAAAATAAATAATGCAAAAAATTTAAAAAACTGCCACCTATTGGGCCACCACGGCCTGAATACGACTAGAAACCCAACCTGGGCCAGGATTCAGGCCCGCATAAGGCCCAATAGGCCCACAGACAGCATAGTGTGACATTAGGCCCGTAAGCCTACATTTGAGAGGAGCTTGAGAGGGCAGCCGCAGTGGGGCTTATAAACCACTCCGAGCCCCTCTCAACTAGCGAGGTTGGACTAAACTTTTGGCCGCGGGCAGCGCAAGGCCTTTGGTCCCGGTTGGTGGCACCAACCGGGACCAATGCCCCCCCTTTAGTCCCGGTTGGTGCCACCAACCGGGACCAAAGGCCTCTGCTTCCCGCCCTTTGCGCTGGTGAAAAGAGGCCTTTAGTCCCGATTGGTGGCACCAACTGGGACCAAAGGGTGGGTATTGGTTCCGGTTGGAGCCACCAACCGGGACCAAAGCCTTTGCTATATAAGTA
>NC_057808.1:30213881-30256134 GCF_018294505.1 Triticum aestivum
CCCTTCGCCACCCTATGAGCGCCGCCCCGATCCCCTCCTCCTCCTTCCTGTAATATGGATGTGTAGTTAGATTTGTGTAATTAGATTTGTATGTGTAGTATTAATTTGGATGTAATTAGATTTGTAGGTGTAGTATTAATTTGGATGTGTAGTTAGATTTAGTTGTTGTAATTAGATTTGTATGTGTAGTATTAATTTGGATGTGTAGTTAGATTTGTAATTTAGTTGTATTAATTTGGATGTGTAGTTAATTAGATAATTTAGTTGTTGTAATTTAGATGTATTAATTTAGATGTGTAGTTTAGATTTTTTTTGGTGATATTATTATTGAATATGCAAATGTTTGTATGTTCATATGCAAAGAATATATCAATTTTTTCATAGAATTTTTATGATTTTTTCTGTTGTAATTTTGTTCATAGAATTTTTATTATTTTTTTTGTTCATAGAAATTGTGTATGATCAAAGTCATTTATGTATGTTCATATTTAGAAGAAAAAGAAGGAGAGAAAAAAGGAAAATAAGAAGGAGAAGAAGAAGAGAAGAAGAGAAGAAGAGGAGAGGAAGTAGAGGAGAAATAAATAAGAAGATGAAAAAGAAGAAAAAAAAGAGTAGAAGAAGAAGAAATAGAATAATATATTATTCTATTTCTTCTTCTTCTCCTCTATTTCTTCTTCTTCTCCTCTTTTTTTCTTTTTTTTCTTCGATCTCCTCCTCTATTCCTTTCTTCTTCTCCTCTTTTTTTGCGTCTTCTTCCTCTTCTTATTTTTTATCGGGTATGTCGTTGTCGATATATGTACCCCCCTCCCCGATAACTTTTAGTAAGTACTACCTAGAATGTGTTTAATAGAATTAGTTAGAAAAATAATAGAACTAGTTAAACTAGCTAGTTTATTTTTAGTAAGTACTACTTTATTCTATTTATAGTAAGGAAATTAATAGAACTAGTTTTTTTTAGTTAAAGCAATTATTCCCGCATCGACGTCGACGATGCCTATCCCGCATCCTCGTCGTCGACTCGGCGGAGGAGGCCGGCTTGATCAGAGGGGCCATGTCCGGGACTGGGCTCCGCCGGGCTGGTTTTGGGAGGTGCTACCTTCCGGTGGGCGTAGGTTGGTGAGGAACCAGCCCGTCGTTGACCCGATCCTTGTTTGGTGGCGCTCGCGTGGGCCAGTGACGGTGCCGAGGCTTCCGGACACCGCGGAGGAGGTACGTCACCGTGTCAGCGAGGAGGACCAGCACGTCCGTCGCTACATGGTTGCGTTGGAGGGCAGGTTCGACAGTACCTGGCAGGTTCTTCAGGGATCTCACTGGAGCTATGATCCTGTGATGGTTCCGTCCCTTTGGGTGTCCACCGCCCTCGCCGATGTCCGTCGGGCGCTACTGTTCTAGCTGTACTAGCGATGCTATATGTATGATAGTATTCGAGGTGTATTGGTGATAATATTCGGCGATGTACGGACGCATGGAGATGATGTAGTTTTGCTTATAATTGAATGCATCCTAATTTGGATATATACTACTTTATTTTGTGATTTGATTTTGCTTATTGAATGCTCAAAGTGGAAAACTACTCCGATCCTACTTTGAATGCTAAAATTGGAGAGCACTATGATTAGTTGATAGCTTATAGGGTTTTTGTTTTCGCAGAAATCTAGGAGCCCCCCCGGCCCCTCCATCATCCCCGCCGTCGTCCCCGTCACCGCCCCCTCCGACATCGAGGTGAGACCAGCCAAATCCTCTTTTAGAAAGATAATTAAACGATATTTCGGGTTGACTGTAAGTCTGTCGAGTCTCCACCATATATGAGAGGACGAAGAATCCCGACTGTGTTGTCGTGGGGGTAGCTTCTCCTTCGTTCCCGTGTGCTAGACAATTTGGTGTAATGCACTCGAGAACGAAAGGAGGAGCTACCATCACCGACGGTCGCAAATGTCAGAGAGGAATCAGTGAGGGAGAGTTCCACCATATATATATGAGAGGACGAAGAATCCCGACTGTTGTCGTGGGGTCGCTTCTCCTTTGTTCCCGTGTGCTAGCTAGACATTTTGGTGTAATGCATACGGGGACAAAGGGAGGAGTGACCATCACCAACGGTCGAATGTATACACCACGTGAGCTGAGAGTTTTCAAGAAAAGACTCGACAAACCGATAGTCAACCCGTGATGAATAATAATGATCTAACTTAGGTTTTTTAGTACATCTATTTAATTGTAGATGTTTAATATTTGAATTATATATGAACATAGGAAATGTCGTACTTGGACGACGAAAGTCTCCCGGGGGAGTGCGACTGGTGCCACGACGACCGAGGTCAGTGCGACAGGCCTCACCTGGACGAAGATCGGCGCTTCAGTATTAAGCTGGAGGAGACGTTCGATGTTGAAACGGTACGCAACGACGACAAGTGTTATTTTTTCGTAATTAAGCACGACTTCAACTATTTCAACGTGTACTTTTCATCTTTTACAATTCGGCTAGCTTATCCCATGCCATGCAAGACGCTACGTCTTGGAGAGGATGGGTTTTGAAGACCATGAGAGTATGGAAACAAAGAAAATTCACCTAAGGACCCATCATGATATAGATTTTGAAGTAAAGCTGTATAATTTTGAGAGCGTAACCCATTTTGGTTGCAAAAATTGGGAAGCATTTTGCAAGATGTATGGTTTTGATGAGGGTATGCTTGTCACCATGGATCTTGGTGATCCTGACATCGAGCAAGACAATATGGACATTTGGGTCCTTGTTGATACGCCTCCAATTCTACCGCTATGTGAGTTTCTCAAACATAATTATTAGCTAATTTATACTATTCATTTCAAAATAGTTGACAGCTTATTTTCATTGACAGCTTATTTTGATTATTCAAACAATGTGCGGAACATAGTAGACAGAACCTACTACACCGATGGCTCTGAATTAACTTATAAGGAGAAAACTCATCTGGTCGGATTTTGTACTGATATTGAGAATTACAATATCTACAATCAAACTCCTCATCATTATGGTCCTCCATACGTGCCACTAGTGCACGTGGTGAACTACGGTAACTATTATGGAGATACCCTGGTAAGATTTCTTACTATTACGACATCCATGCATATTTTGCATAGTTCTAAAACTAGTGCATTATCATTGCTAACTATGAAGTTATTACTATGTTTTTCAACAGATAATCCCAGAGGATTGTGTGCCTCATTTGATGTATCAGAATGGTAGGCTTGATGTTTTGAATATACAACCAGGTCATCCTACGAATCTCAACTGTCCATACCAGATTTCTAAAAGAAGTGGAGACATGCAAATCAAAGAATGAAAAAAATGTATGGACAGTCGCAAGGAGCTTCTTGGAAGCAAAAGGAAGCGAGGCGCAAGAATTGGAGACAGGATGATCTCCATTCTCCATAATGGAGAGTCAGGGTCTATATTGTTTTATGCTATTTTATCTTAAAGAGGGTATTTCGGTCCTACCTAATACTGATGATCATGTGCTAAGAACAATTAAGTAGGGTTGGTTCGATGACTGTGAGGATGATGATCGTATGACTTGTTAGTAATAACGAGTAGAAGTTGTATGATGATGAATAGTGTAGGACTTGTTATTATATATGATGATGCATGATGCGTGCATGAAGAGTTATTATATATCAGCGGGTGAAATGAACATGGATTGGATTGAAGTGAAGGCAACATGCATGTGGTGCGTGTCGAAAGTAGTACAATCCAAACTTGATCAAGTCCGGATTAGTATTACTTTCGACATGCACCACATGTTGCCTTCACTTCACTCTAAGCCATGTTTAGGCATAGCAGTACGTAGCGTTGGTAAACCAAGCACGGAGATATAAGAGAGGACACTTCTCTCTAATAGCTACCTAATAACAACCTAAATTAACCCCCCAAAACCCCCAAACCCCCCCTTTAAAAAAAACAAAAACCTCAGCTCCTGCCAGGTGCTGACGCGTGGATGCCTATTGGTCCCGGTTGGTGGCACCAACCGGGACCAAAGGCCCTCCTCCCTGGGCTCCCCGCACCGGCCACGTGGACGGCCTTTAGTCCCGGTTCGTGTAAGAACCGGGACTAAAGGGCTAGGGCATTAGTAACGACCCTTTAGTCCCGGTTCTTGAACCGGGACTAAAGGCCCTTATGAACCGGGGTAAAAGCCCCTTTTCCTACTAGTGAAATAATCAGTTGGGCTTTGAAAGAAAGAGATACATGCAATCAGGGGAGAGATATTTTCCTTCTTTTTCTATAAAGAGAGATACAGACAATAGGGAGAGAGATACTTTCCTTTTTTCTAGAGGGATAAAAAAGAGATTATGAGGAATTAGAAGAAATGCACCTTACATTGTGGTATTGGGAACGACTCAGTGGGCCGGCCCATTTAGCGCCAAGAAGCGTTCCGGTTTTGGGAACCTTCGAAGGTTCCAGGCTCTGTTTTGGCGGCTTTGGGAACCTTGTAGAAGGTTCCTTAACAAGTTTTTTTGTTCGTTTCTTTAGTGGTTTTCTTGTTTCCTCTTTTTCTTCTCCTTTTCGTGTTTTCGTCAAAAATTCATAAATTTCAAAAAATGTTACTGTTTTTTAAAGAGTGTTTTGAAATTTTGAAAAAAAAATCATGTTCCAAAAAAATGTTCGGAACGTTAAAAAATGTTCCTAGTTTCAAAAAAATTGGGGGTTTCAAAATTGTTCAAATTGTTTTCCTGCTTTTCAAATAAGATTCAACAACTTGATAAAATGTTTTCAATTTTTTTGTATTTTCAAGAAATATTCATGTTCAGAAAAACAGTTAATTTTTTCAAAAAGTTTTGTGCTTTTCAAGAAAAAAAATGTGCTACAGTACACATCGGGTTGCCACGGTACCCTGTCTGCTACGGTACCGAGTTGCTACAGTGCATCCCGAGCCGCTACAGATGCACAGAAAATAAATCTTGAGGCAGCTGCTTAATGGGCTTGGCCCAGTCATGCGCGCATGTAGGCTTCGGGTCATTGTTTGATGCAGAATGCCTCCTATCATCCTATTAGATTGTCTCAAAAAAAAAACCCAGCCTATTAGTCTCTTCTCAAAAAAAAAAAAACCCAGCCTGTTAGCCCCTTAAAAAAAGATACCAGCCTATTACGGACGTAATTGAGAAAACCACCGAAAAACAACATTGCAAGACCACCCAGTACTTTTTACAGGTGGAGAGGATGATCTATTGCCTCTGTTTCACACTAGCTGAACTGAAGGAGTACCTAAAACAAAATTTCTATGTTTTCAAATTTTGTAATTGGAGCTGTAACGAGCAGCGCATTCTCTAGCAGCATATGGATGTACTCTTGGGAATGAGCTATATGCCGGACAATGTAATCCGAATGTACAACATCTTGTGGCCGATTTAGCTCCGTCCACAAAGAGGATTTTACTTAGCAAGCTCTTATGCAACATCTTGTGGCTGATCTTGCAGTAGTTGCATTTAGGGTGTTTTACAGCTGTATTGGGCTGGAATATGACATTCCAAGCAGGGCCTTAGATCATGGACCTTTATATCTTATAATATGACATTCCAGCGGTGCAGACTAACAAATGAGTAATATTGTCACGTGTTTCAGATCTATACATGAATTTAGAACATAAGAATTTTCCAAGTGATGCCCTAGGAGGATTTCTGTGAAACGAAAACAGACATCTTTTGAAAGAAACCAATAATACTGTGTATATTAGAAAAAGGTTCTAAGCACAGAAGGAAAGAAGAAAACTATTACGGAGTACACACTAGTGTACTGTAATTATCTACTACCTCCATTCCAAAATATAAGACGTTTTGGTAGGACAGTTTAGCCTACCTAAACATCTTATATTTTAGATCGGAGGTACTAATCACTAATGGATTGTGAGTGCCTCCTCTTTGCTCTGTGGATAACCAATGCAGGTTTATTTCCAAGCTTGGGCCAAACCAAACACAACAGCATAGAGCAACAACACAATAAGCAAAGCGAGAAGAAAAAAAATGTAAGCTTAAACAGTTAAAATGCGTGTCCAAATGCTTTTGTCAGAGCACAGGCCGCCTGATCATTCACACACACAAAAAAAAAAAAAAACGTAAGCAGATTTAAAGGTATACAAGTTACTCAACATTAGTTCGTTTCTTGACAGAACAATCATGGTACAAGATATCTTGCTGCCACCAGCAGACTGCCAAATGTATAGTTCAAACGATGCTGTGAATCTATAACAGAGATACACTGCAAAGTATTGCAAAACATTCTAATGAATCACTGCGATGAATGGTTCCTAAAATCTTTTGGTGCTTGGTGTATATTTCCTACTCCGAGTATATTATTACCTGTTCTGGCTTCAAGTTGCTGGGAGCCTGGGACCTTCCTGTTGGGCTCGAAGACATACTTGATCAACGAGTCTTTGATTGATAGCAGCTCGGGGAACTCTCTCTTCAGCTTTGCCGCGTCCATCTCGTTGTTGCTCCGAGGTGCAACTATGACCTTAGCATGTTCTTCTAGCGTGAAGTTTGTCCACTTGTAGCTGGGATCCATGCATGTACTTCTTATACATCTCCAGAATCCCATTGTGGCTGACCACGCAAGGATTGGTGAAGTTCCAGATGCCCCGCAAGTTCCTTTTTGCCATCTCAACTGAAATCGGCAAAAGCTCATCCAACAGAGTCATGCTATTTGGGATGTTTACCACCTTGTCGTAATGGCTAATCTTTGTGATGAAGTTTCGGGGATTGTTGAGGTCAGACGATATTGGCATCCGGACTCGCAGAGTGCAAAGATTCTTGTACTCCTTCAACAGTTCCTCGACCTGCATTGTCCAGGGAAAAAATGAACAGAAGTTTCTTCCATGATTTACATCTCAAATTTACAAACATATATAACATCACCATACGGAAAACATACTAACAAAGTAGTCGTTATAGAAGGGAAGAAGCAGTTACCATTGCCTTGGTCTTTGAGTAGAATGAACCAGTAAAGTTTGGTTTATGCTCTTCTTTGAGTAGAATGAACTAGCTACCGGTTCTACGATTCACAGCCATGTTTCTTTCATTGATCATATCACTCCGTCCCGAGCCAGGGAGACTCCCGTCCGCCTCCCTTCCCCTCCCCCTCCCCTCCCGTCTGCCTCCCCTCCCCTCCGCCTCTCCTCCCGCCACCGCCGGATCCGGCTGGTCAAAGCCCGTGCGGGGGATGATGGCGGCGGCGAGGCGTCCCTCCATCGTGGCTTGGAGGCGTGGCTGTGATGGTGGATCTTGAGTGGGCGCCTCGAGAGGACGTGTGTGTGTGGCCATGGTGTCGGTCACGCAGTGATGTGACCTCCTCTACCTTTGGCTGTCTTCATCGTCGGTCCAAAGGGATCTGGTCGATGGGTGTTGCCTCGCGGTGGCTTCCCGGCGGCGGGTCAAGTGGAGGAGGAGATGGTGGCCTAGCTGCCGAAGTGGGTGAGGATGCCACCATCGTCGGCGGCATCCGTGGGTGTCGTTTTCCTTGTTGGAGGCGATGGTGGGGGCGTCCCTCGCTCCATTGTTTTCGGGGAAAACCTCATATCTGAAGGAGGCTACCATCGACCGCGGCGCTTGTGGGCATCGTAGCCCTCGTTGTAGGCGTTGAGGGGGCTCCTGGATCGGATGGCAACATCTTCATCGTCACCCCCGTGGGGGCACCATTTTTGGAGACATTTATCGGCTGGACAAACATGTGGATGGCTTGGTGGTTGGCCGTCGGTAGGTGGTGGAGTGGTGCTTCATCCTACACATCGATGGCATCCGGCATTCGACATTAGATGTTAGGTGTTGGTGCGATGTTTGTTTGGTATAGGCTCGGACATTCGGCACCCTTATCACAGGGATAGGAGTAGTGACAGGTGTTGCCAAGATGGTGGCTTCAGGCTTACTGATGTATTACCTTAGAAGGGCTTTGTGAATAATTAATAGAGTGAATTCCGCTTTTCACCCCCTATTTTGTCATTTTTGACACTAATTACCCCATTTAGCGAGATTTCATGTGTTTTGCCCCATTTAGCAAAAGTCTTGCCACAATTTACCATGTTTAAAATTTATGATCGTTTTGACCGACGAGTCCCAATTGTAAGGTCCAACTAGCATATGCCACACCAGGACGGGTTTTACCTGATGATTTTTCTGCATGCCGAACCGCATCACTTAGCTTCCCTTGGCCAGTCAGGCTCGATATGATCGCACCAGAGCAACTCGTCGGATGGCTAAGTCGCCCAGGTCGGGCCGCACCACATTGGCCTCCATTATCCATGGCATGCATCACACACACGATCCTGCCCTAGTCTGGCCCAAAACCACTTCGTTAGGAGGGGATAGGATGACCGACGACGTAGGCGTCGAGCGGTAGGCAAGGCTTCAAGGATTGGCCGCGGGCAATTGTCAGGCTCGATATGATCACACCAGAGCAGCTCGTCAGATGGCCAAGTCGCCCAGGTCGGGCCGCACCACATTGGCCTCCATTATCCATGGCATGCATCACACACACGATCCTGCCCTAGTCTGGCCCAAAACCACTTCGTTAGGAGGGGGTAGGACGACCGACGACATAGGCATCAAGCGGCAGGCAAGGCTTCAAGGATTGGCCGCGGGCGATTGTCAGAGCAAGCGGCAGCCAGTACGGCAATCTTCTCCCCTCCCATGCCTGGACGCATCCTCTGTTTCTCACCCCTGGTGGTTAGGTTTTTTGTGGCTAGGTTTTCTCTCATTCTGGGATGCATATAAGATAGGTTTAGGCTACCCGTTTCCAGTTTGAAGAAGTATTGCGATGAGATGACTATACTTGATCAGCGTGGTATGTTCCCATTGAATAAATTATAGAAGAAATAGTTACTGATATAATTTGAAATCATGTATGTTTTTTCCAGTATTATCACATGCGAAGTATGCATGATTCCGTGGATCAGATTAAAAGTGGTGTAAATATACTACTTCACTAACTCTGACGCATGTAAATATATGAATACTTAGTCAAGCATGAACTAGGTAAGTGATGTTTTAGAAGTATCATTTTTCGTGGTAGCAAATACATTGACCCGTAGAAAGTTATTATATGTTTCCTGAGCTGCATTGGTGCGATCATATCAAGCCTGGATGGTCAGGAGAAGCCAGGGCGATGTGGTTCGTCGTGCATAAAAACCATCAGGAAAAAACCTACCGATGTGGAATGCTAGCTGGACTTCATAATTGGGACCCATTTGTTAGAATGCTCACAAAATTTTAAAGAGGGTAAATTGTGGTAGCACTTTTGCTAAATAGGGTAAAACGGATGTAATCCTGCTAAATGGGGTAATTAGTGTTAAAATTGTAAAAATAGGGGGTAAAAATCAGAATTCACTCTAATTAATATAATGGTTGCATGCATCGCCCAGATGTAGAGGACAGGGGTGCATCCTCCTTTTCAAAAAAGGTATCAGCTACCTAATATATCAATCATCATAGATTCTCACCATTTGTTCTTTCGATATTCTAACCTTACAGTTTTGATATCTTTTCTCACTTTTCAGCGGTTACAAAGCTCCGGAGTATGCATCTCGATCGAGGAGTTTAGTCGATGAAGACAGATGTCTTCAGCTTTTTGGCGTTTTGGTTCTAGTGATTATTAGTGGCCGAAAGAATACCATGCTCGACAAGCAAGGGGATACTGTTGGTGATCTTGTACAAGATGTGAGTGAACTAAACATATGTTCCAAGCAAGATTTCTTATAGTTCACATTCACGAGATGTTTACTTTTGTTGCCAGATCATTTTCCTTCTTTTGCGCTGCAGTTCTCTCATGTCAAGCTTGTTGAAAAACTATTCAGGCTTGGCGTATGTGGAAGGAGCAATGGTCGCATGAGCTTGTGGATCCGTTGTTAGGGGGTGGATATGAAGTCGCTGAGATAACAAAATGTGCTCGGGTGGCACTGCTTTGTGCTCGGGAAGATCCAGCAGGCTGGCCCGCCATGACAGATGTTGCTCCAATGCCGAACTCCGGTAGCATAAGCTTATCGATGGAGCCTAAGCAACCCGCTGTTGCGATGATTCATGGGTGTACCGACGGAGACACGACATCGACATACATGGGCCAATCAAGCAGTAAAATACCGAAAAAGACTTCATGCCCCACTTTATGTATAAAGCAACCACAAGTGAAGCACAACAAATTAACTGCAACACGGAGGTCCACAAAAAGAAAAGGAAAAAAAGGTACGTTACATGTTGAGGCCTTGGGGCAACAGCTCAACAAGCCCACAAAGATATAGTGCAAAAACGGCTCAAGAGGGATAAAGGATCATGAGAAGTCTAAACGTCACGTCCTTGTGCTTTCTCATCACACTACTAGAGAAAAGCCTAGCAATAGCGCGGGTCAAATGTCTAGCAGTAGCGCCACCTTGTCCCGCCACTTGGATAGAGGCTTCCAAAGCTGACTCCAAGCTCATGTTGAGGCGAGCCACCCTCCTCTCGGCCTTCTGTGGGTTCAATGCCAGGGTCACCACCCCGGCCCTCTCGGCCTCCAGCCGACCACTGCGCCTAGATGCAGTCACCGGAGTGGAGCTGGCCCTATCTACGGACGACGCGCGGGGCAGCACCGGTGGTGTGCGCTGGCCCAATACCTCCTCCATCTCAACCCCCATCGCCTCCTGGTAGGACATACGTACCCCAGTCCCCTCCTGGGTCTCGAACAGAGTCATGGCAGGGTCATCACGCGCGCATCCAGCAGCCTTGCTGCATGACATGGTTGTTACGGGCGCCACCCCCATGAGAGCCGCCGACCCAGGCTGGACCAGCGGGTCCTTTGCTTCCCCCTCCCCCTCGCCAGATGTCGTCAGCAGGTCTGGGGAGCGAGGGGAGGAGGCAGGCAACACCACAAGACCCAAGCTATCCACATTGGATTCGTCGAGTAAGACATAACCATAACGAGTTCAGCTCCAATGCCGACTAGAGTTCGAATCATTCTAGACCTTGAGGCTTGATATATAGTTCTGTGGACTAGAGTTCAAAAACCTTAACTAGTTTTGTGGCAAGGTATGATAGAAAATCATAATCCTATATAGGATTATGGGATTTTTACGAATCAGGCAGTGTACATGTTCGAGATATCAAGACCAGTTTTGTGGAGTGAAAATAAACATGTGTGTGTGGTACCAGCTACCAAACTGATTTTCCAAGTGAACCTAATGCTACAAGCAGGCATTTTAGATTTCTTTTACTGGCAGGCAGGAGACCAATTTTATGCAAAGGAACTCATTTGCGTCTGCTTTCTGAGGACAACTCAGATTAATTAGTGCTCGTTGGAAAGATGGCATCCATTAGTGCGCGTTCTTTCTATGCCTGGGCTGACTCGGATTCAAAATTGCTTGCCGCCACTTCTCTCTCTCCCGCGTCCCTGTTTCCCGAATTCCCGATCCATCTCACCTCGTCCTCTACCTATCTCTCCCGACGCCGGATCGTTCCTCTCGCGATTCCATGGAGGCGACCATGGGTGTCAGTGTACAAAAGTAGGGGCACACCTTTGTACCCCTTTACTTGTGCACGGACAGTCGAAGCGCGCCCACACCCACACTAAGCAGAGCAGGGGAGGGAAGCCAGAGAGAAGCCGAAGCACAAGATGGCCAAAGCAATGCCAAGACCAAAGATACCAAAGAGCGAAAGGGCGAGGTGGACTCCCCCGACAAGATCCTTGCCGGGGCAGGCCTCCATGGCCCCGGCAAGAACCTTGCCGGGGCAACTTGCCCAAACACCAACAGAGCGAGCCGCCCTTTAGTCCACGGGTTCCAACCCAACTAACTACGATTGGACCAGGGCTCGGGAGGCACCGCTGTGGTGGCATGAAGATCTTTGTCAAGACCATAGATATACGAGATTAGATGAGGACCAGAAGACGGCGACCCTCGGCGGGATCCTTGCCGAGGAGATCCACAAGACCCCCGGCAAGCGCCTTGCCGGGGACGAGTGCAACACCATGGCAAGACCCTTGCTGGACCCCCGGCAAGCCCTTGCCAAGGGCGTCAGCGGGGCCCCAGCCAGGCCCGCGTCGACCAAAACTCCACCGCCGTCCCCAAGCAGCTGCTAGCTCAACCAGCTGGGCAGGCAGCTGCATGGCGACGGGCGGCCTCTACGCCAACTCAGCAAGCACCTGCGTGGTGGCATGCAGATCTTCGTGAAGACCCTACCGCCGTGCCACCTCAGCTGCCTGCCTGCCTACATGGCGCCGCATGCATCGCTGGCCAGGGCGCGTGTCGAAGCGAAGAGGGGCGGCGACGGACGAGACGGGCCTCGCTCCCGTCCCCGTAAAGCTAGGGGACACCTAAGCGACGCATTAAATGCGTCTTGTCCGGTAATACGGGCGATAAGCTCATAGTACTGTAGGCCTTTCCACCTCCTGTGTGCCACTGTGGCAGCCCCTTTCGACTATAAAAGGAGGCCCATGGCGTACTGGAAGAGGATTTGGCTCTTTGGAACTACATAGCCACCATAGCTAGTTCGAGAGCTCAAGAACACTCAAGACATCCACCAAAGCAGGACTAGGGTTTTACGCATCCTCGCGGTGCGAACCTGGGTAAACGATCCTTGTGCTGACTGTTAATCCTGCTCTTCCCACAACCCCGCGCCCCGGCAACCGTAGTAGGGATTCTTGTGATCCCATAGGTGTCGTTTCCCACCGACATCTATGGCGCGCTAGGTAGGGGGCGCTGTTGTGAGAATCTGGTCTAGTAGTTAGCCTAGCAGTTCTTCATCGCCATGGCTCCCAAGAAGAAGACGACCAGGAGAAAACTACGCCGCCTGCAAGCGCGAAGGATGCCAGTGCGGTAACGGAAAAGCTAAGTCATCCAGAGCCTTGAGCAATTTCCTTTTATACATAAGGTTATCATCCTCGGAGATTCCGCCTATGTATGGAAAACCTGCACGCAAAGGGGCCCTCCCGCAATCGGCAACGCCCTTGTTCTGTTTCGAGTCTGCTCAACAGCTCAAGCGGCCGCGTCGAGAGTGGCAGGGTAGCCTTCCGCAATTGGCAACGCTCTCGATTCTGACTCGAGTCAAGCTCGACAGTTCAGGCGGCCGCGCTAAGGGCGGTAAGGTGGTTCGCCCGGCAGCAAGCACACCCGGCAGGCCAATGGGGATCCGTTCTCAAGACGCCGCCCTGGGTTTACGCGCCGGCTAGCCTACCCAGTTAACGTAGGGTGGACATACAAAGGAAAATCGAACAGGAAAATAACATGCATAATATCAAAAGTGCTGCAGAATTATATTACATCAAACTGTTGTTGCGGTTCTAACTAAAGATAGAAATTGTCTTGGTCATGAACCTGCAGCGGCGAAAAGGAACGGGGTGCCTAATCCCGGCGCTGGCCCTCCACCCTCTGGATTCCGTCGATGCGACTGATGATGGGCCTAATACGCTCCTTGAGCGCCGCGATGTCCGCATCCTCCGGTAGGCTCTCCAGCGCAGCTTCGAAGTCAAGGTTAGGATTCTAGTGCGCCATCTTGGCGAGGACCTTGGTTAGGCAGAGCCTTCGGGACTCATCGGCCAGAGAGGCCTCCCGGTTGGAGTCGAGCTGCTCCAGGGCCCCGAGGACACCCTCGAAGAACAGGGTCAACTTGGCGTTGGTAGTCCCGCTGCGCTCTGGGGCGTACCTCACATTTGGCATCCCCATGGCAGCCAGCTGCGTGACGATCCTGCCGGCGACCTCCTCGAGGCGGCTGAGCCATCGGTTCTCGCCCTCCACGTGCTCCTTGAAGTTGAGGGCCTCGTTCCTCCGCAGCAGCTTCTCGGTCTCCAGGTTCTTGGTCAGGGTCCCCTCCCGGGCCCTGGCCTCCGACAGCATCTTCTCGAGACCTTCCAGCTTCAGCCTGAGGTCTCTGATGGAGTTGTTGGCCTCGGAGAGCTCCCCGGCCCTGCTGACAACCGCGCCCTGCGCCTCCGTCAGGGCGCCGTTGAGCTTGTCCTTCTCCTGGGACAGCTTCAGGGCCTGCTCCTTCAGCCCGTCCCGCTCCACCTCCAGCTCCTTCACCTTGCCGGCGTGAACCAGAGCCTGGGCATCAAGCGTCTCCCTGTGCCTCTGCTCCAGCTCTTGGGTCCGCTGCATGACAAGCTTCCCCACCTCCTCGTCCTTGGCGCGGAGTTTGGCGTCGAGGTCGCCTCGCGTTTGGCGAGGTCCTCCTCCTGGGAGTTCAGCGCGGCCTGATGCTGGGTCTGAGCGTCCTCGGCTGCAGCAGCCAAGCCCTCCGCCGTCTCCTGGGCCTTCTCGATATCAGCCAGCTTCATGGTGAGCTCCACGTCGCGCTTGGCCAGCTCACCCTAGGCGGCCTTCAACTCTTCGCTAGCTTGGCGGAACTAAGTCTGCGCCTCGGTGACGCGCACCTTGAGGTCCGCCTCCGCCTTGTCCATCGTTGCCATCCTGGACTTGGCCTTGTCCAGGCGGGCGCGGTGGAGCTCCTGGAGCTTCCGGAAGTTGGCGCCCATGGCCTGGAGAAGCTGCTCCTCCTGAGAGCCGTCGCCACCAGCGCTCAGCTCGTCGACGACCTCGAGCCCGGCGGCGGCAAGCACCTCTTCGTCGAACACCTCTCCCTCGACGGGCGCCCTGGAGCTAGACGCCCCTGGGAGGTGGACGAAGAGGTCGTCGGCCACCCTCAGATATCTGCCGGAGCCGGAGGCAGCAGAGGAGGAGGGCTGGTCATCGACCACCTCCTCCTCGGTGGCGGCCTTGCCGGCATCTCCAGCAGACCCCTTGCCGGGCTCCCCGGCACGCCCCTTGGTGGCGTCTTCGGCGGCACCCTTGGCGGACTCCTCGGCAGCGACCTTCTCGACCTCTGCCGCGACGTCCTCGATGATGGCACCTATGTCCTCCTGGTCCGTCGATGGACGGTCTGGACACCAAGAAGGGAATGAGACAAAGCCAAGACCAAGAATCAGCAAGAAAAGAAAAAAGAACAGGGACGAAAGGCGAGCGGCTTACCAGTGCCGGGCTGGGGAGCAGAGGTCCCGTCCCTGCCAACATTCGGCGTCGAGGCAAAGCCACGGGCGCACGAGTTCTCCTTCCCCTCCTCCGTGTGCATGGGCTCGGTGCCTGGCGCCCTCTTCGGGGACGCCCCTCGGGGAGGTGTGGTCGATGGGGGCGGCGTGTTAGGGGTAGCCCTTTGTGGCTCCTCCTGCTGCTGTCCTCCTCCTGCGACTATGGCAAGGTCAGCACCAGGAGATCGTGCCCCTCAACACATGTTGACGAGGGGTGAATGATGAACTTATGCTGGGGGCTATGCCGGGGGCTGCTGTCCGGGCTGCTCAGCACCACCAGTGGTGCCCTCGAAGTACCCGCCGGGGGCTGATCGCCCGCCGAGGCTTTGGCCCTCTTCACCCTCTGGGCCAGCGTCTTCGCGTCCCTGCAAAGATGAAAACAAGTCAAGACAAGTAGTACAGATTGAGAGGACGGAGATGACAGAAAAGATCAAGATACTTACTCGTCATGCACCTCCTCCTCTGTTGCTTTCCTCTTCCTCTTTGGGCTGAGGGACCCGAAGTCAAAGGTGACCCCCGCGTTGACGTCTGCCGGAGGAGGGGAAGAGGGCGGAGTCTGCGCACGCTTGGATGAAGAGGAGGCAGATGCTTTCTTCTTCACCACCGCGGCCTTGACGACCTTCTTCGCCGCCGCGACCCTCGTCTGACGCGCGGACTCCTCCGGAGACTTTGGCCGTCGCGCGGCCTTGACGGGCCGTACCGGCTCACTGGAGGTGGCCCGCCGCAGAACCCGTCCTCTTCCCGTGGCTGGAGGGTCGACGGCCACGGCCTCCTCCTCCTCAGCCTCCTCCTCCGACAACTCACCGACCACGTCTTCGATGAGAGGAGCCCCGGTGCCGGCGCTATTGGCCTCCCCGGTGGCCTTCGCCCACTGGGCGAGCTCCTTCTCCTCCGTTTCCGCCACGACCTTGTCCTCCACGCCGCCGGTGCTTCCGGCCTCCTCGGCGAGCTTCGCCTCTGCCGCCCTAGCGGCGATGTAGTCCAGCTCCACCTGGGAGGTGTCCTGGACGAGCCGCGGCTCGGCGGTGACGTGCCCCTCGTGTAAGGTGTCGAAGAACTCCTACACTTGAATCTCCTCCGGCTCGACCCAGCTCGGGTCAAGGCCGTGCGCGTTGAAGTCCGGCATCATGGCGATGATGTCGGTCCGGCGTGAATTGTTGCTCAGCGGGACCACCCATGCCGGCAACTTGAACAAGGGCCCCTTGGCGACCTTGCCGGCCTTCGCGGCGGCCCTCGCGGCCTTGCCGGTTCGCTCGACCTCGCCATCGCAGTTCACGTCGAGCTGGAAGAGCCGCTGGCAGAGATGGGCGTGCCGCATCACCGCGAGGTTGTGGTCGAGGCCAGGGCAGAGCCTCATGATGTCGGCGGCGTTCGTGAAGAGCCAGGCCGGCCTCCCTTTGTTATGCAGCGGAGCGATTCGGCGGCGGATGAAATCCGCCCCGATCATCTCGAGGGTGAGCCCGACCTCGGTGAGGCGGAGAATCCTGGTGGTGGCGACCGTAAGCTTCGCGTCGTCAGCATCGACATCGCTCCAATCGTTTCTCCGGACCGGCGGCACCTTGCGGACCCGGCAAAAGTCCGGCGGGTCCTTCTCCTCAATCCAGCACCACCGGCCCCTCCATTCTTCCCACCTCTCCTTCATGGCGCCCCCGGGTACGCCCCCTTGGACCTTGGGATCCAGGTGACGCAACCGGAAATGGCGCCCCCGGTTGGATCCGAGGGGTGAAGTAGTGGTGGAAGAGCGCCGTGTTGGGATGCACCCCGACGAAGACCTCGTAGAGGTGCGCGAAAAGAGCCATGCACGCCATGGCATTTGGAGTAAAATCCAGAAGGTGGAAGCCATAGGTGTGCATGACGTCGCTGAAGAAATTGGAGAAGGGGGGATAGAGCCCGCAGGAGAGGTAGTCAACAAAGAAAGGGTACCGATTTGGGGCGGCCTCGGCGCAGTTGGCGGGAATGACGCGCGTGGCTGGATGCCCCGTCGTCTCTCCCCCATCTTCACCCCCCACAGGGGCTTGAGGTAATCCCGCAGTTGGACCGCGTCGACCGTCGAGGGGAAGTAGGCGAGCTATGTCCGCTCAGACGCCATCGCACTCTCCGGCGGCTCCGTCGCTCCGGCGTCCTTGGCCACTCCCTTGCCCTTGGTGGATTTGGGCGCCATGGCGGCTGGGGGGAGCAAGAGACAGAGGACGGCGGAGATGCAACGGCGGCGAGCGAAGGCAAGAACCCGAGAAGCAGGAAGAAAGGGGGCGGCGGCTCTGAGATTGGAGAAGACGCGGGGAGGGGGTAAAGTGCGCAGCGCGCCCGTGGTTATTTCTTTTTACGGGGAAGGCGCGGGCTGCCTCCTTTCCCATTAACTGCGATGTGATGCATGCGTGCGGGAACCGCCCCACGCATGCCCCCCACATCACGCACGATCCTCCACGACGCGCGTTCAACGCAGGTCGTGGGGAAGCGCAGCGGACAAAGGGTTACCGCGGTAAAAATCCACCCCGCCTGCCCGCGCACCGTTCTGGGCCTGGCCCAACAACATGTCGCGCTTATGTGTGGCCCAGGCCCGGGGGCTCCTGTCGGTGTACAAAAGTAAGGGCACACCTTTGTACCCCTTTACTTGTGCACGGACAGTCGGAGCCGCGCCCACGGCCACACTAAGCAGAGCAGGGGAGGGAAGCCAGAGAGAAGCCGAAGCACAAGATGGCCAAAGCAACGCCAATACCAAAGATACCAAAGAGCGAAAGGGCGAGGTAGACTCCCCCGGCAAGATCCTTGCCGGGGCAGGCCTCTACGGCCCCGGCAAGAACCTTGCCGGGGCAACTTGCCCAAACACCATTAGAGCGAGCCGCCCTTGAGCCCACGGGTTCCAACCCAACCAACTACGACTGGACCAGGGCTCGGGAGGCACCTCTGTGGTGGCATGCAGATCTTTGTCAAGACCATAGATATACGAGATCAGAGGAGGAGCAGAAGACGGCGACCCTCGGCGGGATCCTTGCCGAGGAGATCCACAAGACCCTCGGCAAGCGCCTTGCCGGGGACGACTGCAACACCACGGCAAGACCCTTGCCGGGCCCCCGGCAAGGCCCTTGCTGAGGGCGTCAGCGGGGCCACAGCCAGGCCCGCGTCGACCAAAACTCCACCGCCGTCCCCAAGTAGCTGCTAGCTCAACCAGCTGGGCAGGCACCTGCGTGGCGACGAGCGGCCTCTACGCCAACTCAGCAAGCACCTGCATGGTGGCATGCAGATCTTCGTGAAGACCCTACCACCGCGCTACCTTGATACGTCTCCAACGTATCTATAATTTTTTATTGTTCCATGCTATATTACATTCTGTTTTGGACATTATTGGGCTTTATTATACAATTTTATATTATTTTTGGGACTAACCTATTAACCGGGAGCCCAGCGCAGAATTGCAGAGTTTCGCAGAAAAAGAATATCAAACGGAGTCCAAACGGAATTAAACCTTCGGGAACGTGATTTTCGGAACGAACGTGATCCAGAGGACTTGGACCCTACGTCAAGACATCAACCAGGATGGCACGAGGTAGGGGGCGCGCCTACCCCCCTGGGCGCGCCCTCCACCCTCGTGTGCCCCATGTTGCTCCACCGACGTACTTCTTCCTCCTATATATACCTACGTACCCCAAACTAACAGATACGGAGCCAAAAACCTAATTCCACTGCCGCAACCTTCTGTACCCGTGAGATCCCATCTTGGGGCCTTTTTCGGAGCTCCGCCGGACAGGGCATCGATCACGGAGGGCTTCTACATCAACACCGTAGCCTCTCCGATGATGTGTGAGTAGTTTACCTCAGACCTTCGGGTCCATAGTTATTAGCTAGATGGCTTCTTTTCTCTTTTTGGATCTCAATACAATGTCCCCCCTCTCTTGTGGAGATCTATTCGATGTAATCTTCTTTTGCGGTGTGTTTGTTGAGACCGATGAATGGGTTTATGATCAAGTTTATCTATGGACAATATTTGAATCTTCTCCGAATTCTTTTATGTATGATTGGTTATCTTTGCAAGTCTCTTCGAATTATCAGTTTGGTTTGACCTACTAGATTCATCTTTCTTGCAATGGGAGAAGTGCTTAGCTTTGGGTTCAATCTTGCGGTGTCCTTTCCCAGTGAAGTACGGGCAGCAAGACACGTATTGTATTGTTGCCATCGAGGATAACAAGATGGGGTTTATATCATATTGCATGAGTTTATTCCTCTACATCATGTCATCTTGCTTAAAGCGTTACTCTGTTCTTATGAACTTAATACTCTAGATGCATGCTGGATAGCGGTCGACGTATGGACTAATAGTAGTAGATGCAGGCAGGAGTCGGTGTACTTGTCTCGGACGTGATGCCTATATACATGATCATACCTAGATATTCTCATAACTATGCTCAATTCTGTCAATTGCTCAACAGTAATTTGTTCGCCCACCATAATACTTATGCTCTCGAGAGAAGCCTCTAGTGAAACCTATGGCCCCCGGGTCTATTTTCTATCATATTAATCTTCCAACACTTAGTTATTTTTATTGCCTTTTATTTTACTTTGCATCTTTATCATAAAAATACCAAAAATATTATCCTATCATATCTATCAGATCTCACTCTCGTAAGTGACCGTGAAGGGATTGACAACCCCTTTATTGCGTTGGTTGCGAGGATTTATTTGTTTGTGTAGGTGCGAGGGACTCGTGCGTGGCCTCCTACTGGATTGATACCTTGGTTCTCAAAAACTGAGGGAAATGCTTACGCTACTTTGCTGCATCACCCTTTCCTCTTCAAGGGAAAACCAACGCAGTGCTCAAGAGGTAGCAAGAAGGATTTCTGGTGCTGTTGCCGGGGAGTCTACGCAAAGGTCAACATACCAAGTACCCATCACAAACCCTTATCTCCCGCATTACATTATTTGCCACTTTCCTCTCGTTTTCCTCTTCCCCACTTCACCCTTGCCGTTTTATTCGCCCTCTCTTTTTCGTTCACCTCTTTTTCGCTCGCTTCTTGTTTGCTCGTGTGTTGGATTGCTTGCTTGTCATGATGGCTCAAGATAATACCAAATTATGTGACTTTACCAATACCAACAATAATGATTTTCTTAGCACTCCGATTGCTCCTCTTACCGATACTGAATCTTGTGAAATCAATGCTGCTTTGTTGAATCTTGTCATGAAAGATCAATTCGCCGGCTTTCCTAGTGAAGATGCCGCTATCCATCTAAATAGCTTCGTTGATTTGTGTGATATGCAAAATAAGAAAGATGTGGACAATGATATTGTTAAATTGAAGCTATTTCCTTTTTTGCTTAGAGATCGTGCTAAAGCTTGGTTTTCGTCTTTGCCTAAAAATAGTATTGATTCTTGGAATAAGTGCAAAGATGCTTTTATCTCTAAATATTTTCCTCCCGCTAAGATCATTTCTCTTAGAAACGATATTATGAATTTTAAGCAACTTGATCATGAACATGTTGCACAAGCTTGGGAGAGGATGAAATTAATGATACGTAATTGTCCTACACATGGTTTGAATTTATGGATGATCATACAAAAAATTTATGCCGGATTGAATTTTGCTTCTAGAAATCTTTTAGATTCGGCCGCAGGAGGCACTTTTATGGAAATCACATTAGGAGAAGCTACTAAACTCCTAGATAATATTATGGTTAATTATTCTCAATGGCACACTGAAAGATCTACTAGTAAAAAGTGCATGCGATAGAAGAAATTAATGTTTTGAGTGGAAAGATGGATGAACTTATGAAATTATTTGCTACTAAGAGTGTTTCTTCTGATCCTAATGATATGCCTTTGTCTACTTTGATTGAGAATAATAATGAATCTATGGATGTGAATTTTGTTGGTAGGAATAATTTTGGTAACAGCGCGTATAGAGGAAACTTTAATCCTAGGCCTTATCCTAGTAATTCCTCTAATAATTATGGTAATTCCTACAACAATTCTTATGGAAATTTTAATAAGATGCCTTCTGAATTTGAGACTAGTGTTAAAGAATTTATGAATTCACAAAAAAAATTCAATGCTTTGCTTGAAGAAAAATTGCTTAAAGTTGATGAATTGGCTAGGAACGTTGATAGAATTTCTCTTGATGTTGATTCTTTAAAACTTAGATCTATTCCACCTAAGCATGATATCAATGAGTCTCTCAAAGCCATGAGAATTTCCATTGATGAGTGCAAAGAAAGAACCGCTAGGATGCGTGCTAAGAAAGATTGCTTTGTGAAAGCGTGTTCTTCTAGTTTCTATGAAAATAAAGATGAAGATCTAAAAGTTATTGATGTGTCCCCTATTAAATATTTGTTTTGCAATATGAATCTTGATAATGATGGGACTGAATATGATCCACCTTTACCTAGAAGGCGTTCCAAAAATTCAGAGTTTTTAGATCTTGATGCAAAAATTGGTAAAAGTGGGATTGAAGAGATCAAAACTTTAGATATTAATGAACCCACTATTTTGGATTTCAAGGAATTTAATTATGATAATTTCTCTTTGATAGATTGTATTTCCTTGTTGCGATCCATGCTAAATTCTCCACATGCTTATAGTCAACATAAAGGTTTTACTAAACATATCGTTGATGCAATCTTATGAAGAAAAACTTGAGTTGGAAGTTTCTATCCCTAGAAAACTTTATGATGAGTGGGAACCTACTATTAAAATTAAAATTAAAGATCATGAATGCTATGCTTTGTGTGATTTGGGTGCTAGTGTTTCCACGATTCCAAAGACTTTGTGTGATTTGCTAGGTTTCCGTGAATTTGATGATTGCTCTTTAAATTTGCACCTTGCGGATTCCACCATTAAGAAACCTATGGGAAGAATTAATGATGTTCTTATTATTGATAATAGGGATTATGTGCGCGTAGATTTTATTGTTCTTGATATAAATTGCAATCCTTCATGTCCTATTATCCTTGGTAGACCTTTCCTTAGAACGATTGGTGCAATTATTGATATGAAGGAAGGGAATATTAGATTCGAATTTCCGTTAAGGAAAGACATGGAACACTTCCCTAGAAATAAAATAAAATTACCATATGAATCTATCATGAGAGCCACTTATGGATTGCCTACCAAAGATGGCAATACCTAGATCTATCCTTGCTTTTATGCCTAGCTAGGGGCGTTAAACGATAGCGCTTCTTGGGAGGCAACCCAATTTTTAGTTTTTTTGCTTTTTGCTTCTGTTTAGGAATAAATATTTGATATAGCCTCTGGTTAGATGTGTTTTTATGTTTTAATTAGTGTATGTGCCAAGTTTAACCTATAGGATCTTCTTGGATGATAGTTATTTGATCTTGCTGAAAATTGCAGAAACTTTCTGTTCACGAAAATAATTGTTAAAAATCACCAGAACGTGATAAAATATTGATTCAAATTGCTTCTGATCAATAAAAAAATTTTCTAGGTCTTCCTATTTTGGCTGAATTTTTGGAGTTCCATAAGTTTGCATTAGTTACAGATTACTACAGACTGTTCTGTTTTTGAACAATTCTGTTTTTCGTGTGTTGTTTGCTTATTTTGATGAATCTATGGCTAATAAAATGGTTTATAAACCATAGAGAAGTTGGAATACAGTAGGTTTAACACCAATATAAATAAATAATGAGTTCATTACAGTACCTTGAAGTGGTGTTTTGTTTTCTTTCGCTAACGGAGCTCACGAGATTTTCTGTTAAGTTTTGTGTTGTGAAGTTTTCAAGTTTTGGGTAAAAGATTTGATGGATTATGGAACAAGGAGTGGCAAGAGCCTAAGCTTGGGGATGCCCAAGGCACCCCAAGATAATCTAAGGACACCAAAAAGCCAAAGCTTGGGGATGCCCCGGAAGGCATCCCCTCTTTCGTCTACTTCCATCGGTAACTTTACTTGGAGCTATATTTTTATTCACCACATGATATGTGTTTTGCTTGGAGCGTCTTGTATTATTTTAGTCTTTGCTTTTTAGTTTACCACAATCATATTTGCTGGACACACTTTTTGAGAGAGACACACATGATTCGGAAATTATTGGAATACTCTATGTGCTTCACTTATATCTTTTGAGCTATATAGTTTTTGCTCTAGTGCTTCACTTATATCTTTTAGAGCACGGTGGTGGTTTTGTTTTATAGAAACTATTATTCTCTCATACTTCACTTATATTATTTTGAGAGTCTTAAACAGCATGGTAATTTGCTTAGATAATCCTAATATGCTAGGTATTCAAGACTAGTAAAAAACTTTCTTATGAGTGTGCTGAATACTAAGAGAAGTTTGATGCTTGATGATTGTTTTGAAACATGAGGTGTTCTTTGATTGTCCTCCTTATGAGTGGCGGTCGGGGACGAGCGATGGTCTTTTCCTACCAATCTATCCCCCTAGGAGCATGCGCGTAGTGCTTGGTTTTTGATGACTTGTAGATTTTTGCAATAAGTATGTGAGTTCTTTATGACTAATGTTGAGTCCATGGATTATACGCACTCTTACCCTTCCATCATTGCTAGCCTCTTCGGTACTGTGCATTGCCCTTTCTCACATTGAGAGTTGGTGCAAACTTCACCGGTGCATCCAAACCCCGTGATATGATACGCTTTTTCACACATAAACCTCCTTATATCTTCCTCAAAACAGCCACCATACCTACCTATTATGGCATTTCCATAGCCATTCCGAGATATATTGCCATGCAACTTTCCACCGTTCCGTTTATTATGACACGCTCATCATTGTAATATTGCCTTGCATGATCATGTAGTTGACATTGTATTTGTGGCAAAGCCACCGTTCATAATTTTTCATACATGTCACTCTTGATTCATTGTTATCCCGGTATACCGCCGGTGGCATTCATATAGAGTCATACTTTGTTCTAGTATTGAGTTGTAATCATTGAGTTGTAAATAAATAGAAGTGTGATGATCATCATTCATAGAGCATTGTCCCAAAAAAGAGAGAAAGGCCAAAAAAAGGAAGGCCCCAAAAAAGAGAGAAAATAAAAAGGGACAATGCTACTATCCTTTTTTTCCACACTTGTGCTTCAAAGTAGCACCATGATCTTCATGATAGAAAGTCTCTTGTTGTGTCACTTTCCTATACTAGTGGGAATTTTTCATTATAGAACTTGGCTTGTATATTCCAACAATGGGCTTCCTCAAATGCCCTAGGTCTTCGTGAGTAAGCAAGTTGGATGCACACCCACTTAGTTTCTTTTGTTGAGCTTTCATGCATTTATAGCTCTAGTGCATCCGTTGCATGGCAATCCCTACTCCTTGCATTAACATAAATCAATGGGCATCTCCATAGCTCATTGATTAGCCTCGTTCATGTGAGACTTTCTCCTTTTTGTCTTCTCCACATAACCCCCATCATTATATTCTATTCCACCCATAGTGCTATATCCATGGCTCACGCTCATGTATTGCGTGAAGGTTGAAAAAAGTTTGAGATTACTTAAGTATGAAACAATTGCTTGGTTGTCTTCGGGGTTGTGCATGATGAGAGCATTCTTGTGTGACAGAAATGGAGCATGACTAAACTATATGATTTTGTAGGGATGAACTTTCTTTGGCCATGTTATTTTGAGAGGACATAATTGCTTAGTTAGTATGCTTGAAGTATTATTACTTTTATGTCAATATTAAACCTTTATCTTGAATCTTTCGGATCTGAATATTCATACCACAATTAGGAGAATTACATTGAAATTATGCCAAGTAGCATTCCACATCAAAAATTCTGTTTTTATCATTTACCTACTCGAGGACGAGCAGGAATTAAGCTTGGGGATGCTTGATACATCTCCAACGTATCTATAATTTTTGATTGTTCCATGCTATATTATATTATGTTTTGGACATTACTGGGCTTTATTATACACTCTTATATTATTTTTGGGACTAACCTATTAACCGGAGGCCCAGCCCAGAATTGCTGTTTTTTTGCCTATTTCAGAGTTTCGCAGAAAAAGAATATCAAACGGAGTCCAAACGGAATGAAACCTTCGGGAACGTGATTTTCGGAACGAACGTGATCCAGAGGACTTGGACCCTACGTCAAGACATCAACCAGGAGGGCACGAGGTAGGGGGGCGCGCCTACCCCCTGGGCGCCCTCCACCCTCGTGGGCCCCACGTTGCTCCACCGACGTACTTCTTCCTCCTATATATACCTACGTACCCCCAAACTACCAGATACGGAGCCAAAAACCTAATTCCACCGCCGCAACCTTCTGTACCCGTGAGATCCCATCTTCGGGCCTTTTCCGGAGCTCCGCCGGAGGGGGCATCGATCACGGAGGGCTTCTACATCAACACCGTAGCCTCTCCGATGATGTGTGAGTAGTTTACCTCAGACCTTCGGGTCCATAGTTATTAACTAGATGGCTTCTTCTCTATTTTTGGATCTCAATACAATGTTCTCCCCCTCTCTTGTGGAGATCTATTCGATGTAATCTTCTTTTGCGGTGTGTTTGTTGAGAACGATGAATTGTGGGTTTGTGATCAAGTTTATCTATGAACAATATTTGAATATTCTCTGAATTCTTTTATGTATGATTGGTTATCTTTGCAAGTCTCTTCGAATTATCAGTTTGGTTTGGCCTACTAGATTGATCTTTCTTGCAATGGGAGAAGTGCTTAGCTTTGGGTTCAATCTTGCGGTGTCCTTTCCCAGTGATAGTAGGGGCAGCAAGGCACGTATTGTATTGTTGCCATCGAGGATAACAAGATGGGGTTTATACCATATTGCATGAGTTTATCCCTCTACATCATGTCATCTTGCTTCAAGCGTTACTCTGTTCTTATGAACTTAATACTCTAGATGCATGCTGGATAGCGGTCGATGTGTGGAGTAATAGTAGTAGATGCAGGCAGGAGTCGGTCTACTTGTCTCGGACGTGATGCCTATATACATGATCATACCTAGATATTCTCATAACTATGCTCAATTCTGTCAATTGCTCAACAGTAATTTGTTCACCCACCGTAATACTTATGCTCTCGAGAGAAGCCTCTAGTGAAACCTATGGCCCCCGGGTCTATTTTCTATCATATTAATCTTCCAACACTTAGTTATTTTTATTGCCTTTTATTTTACTTTGCATCTTTATCATAAAAATACCAAAAATATTATCCTATCATATCTATCAGATCTCACTCTCGTAAGTGACCGTGAAGGGATTGACAACCCCTTTATTGCGTTGGTTGCGAGGATTTATTTGTTTGTGTAGGTGCGAGGGACTCATGCGTGTCCTCCTACTGGATTGATAGCTTGGTTCTCAAAAACTGAGGGAAATACTTACGCTACTTTGCTGCATCACCCTTTCCTCTTCAAGGGAAAACCAACGCAGTGCTCAAGAGGTAGCACACCTCAGCTGCCTGCCTGCCTACATGGCGCCGCATGCATTGCTGGCCAGGGCGCGTGTCGAAGCAAAGAGGGGTGGCGACGGACGGGACGGGCCTCGCTCCTGTCCCCGATAAAGCTAGGGGACACCTAAGCGACGCATTAAATGCGTCTTGTCCTGTAATACGGGCGATAAGCTCATAGTACTGTAGGCCTTTCCACCTCCTGTGTGCCACTGTGGCAGCCCCTTTCGACTATAAAAGGAGGCCCATGGCGTACTGGAAGAGGATTCGGCTCTTTGGAACTACACGACCACCATAGCTAGTTCGAGAGCTCAAGAACACTCAATACATCCACCAAAGCAGGACTAGGGTTTTACGCATCCTCGCGGCCCGAACTTGGGTAAACGATCCTTGTGCTGACTGTTAATCCTGCTCTTCTCACAACCCCGCACCCCGACAACCGTAGTAGGGATTCTTGTGATCCCATAGGTGTCGTTTCCCACCGACAATGGGTGGCACCACGGTGCTCCCGTTGTCACTGCTCCTGCGACATGGCGCCGCCGACCTGTGAGAACGAGATGTATCTTGCATTAAGCGTATGCACTCTCGGCAGGGGCACGTGCATGTATATATTTGCACAAGGCCATAGGATCTCCAAGTTAGCTAGATACATGGAGATAAACCCTACCTAACTCAGGTTGTTACATCAAATATGCATACACCTATACACACACGCAGTACAGTGTTTAACACTCCCCTCAATAATAACTATCTAAGTTGAGATTGTGTCTAAATGCCTCTAGGTGCCAAAGTGTGAGCGGTTTAGTAAACTCATCCGCAACTTGATGCCCAGTAGGAATGAATCTGATATTCAACAGTTTGTCTACCACCCTTTCTCGAACGAAATGATAGTCGATCTCAATGTGCTTCGTTCTGGCATGGAAAATAGGATTAGTAAACAGATATGTGGCACCAAGATTATCACATCAAAGTGATGCAGCCTTTGGATGACGAACACCCAACTCAGTCAACAAGTTCTGAACCCAAATGACTTCAGCAGTAGCATTAGCTAGGGCTTCATACTCAACTTCTATGCTTTATCTAGATACAGTGGGTTGCTTGCGAGCACTCCATGAAACTAGTTTACCTCATAGAAACACTGCAAAACCTCTTGTGGACCTCCTGTCATCACGACAACCTGCCCAATCTGCATCTGAAAAAGCACTTATAAGCATAGAATCTGACTTACTGATTTTAAGTCCATGACTTCTTGTTCCCTGAAGATATCTCAGTATCCTCTTTACTGTTGTCCAATGAACACTAGTAAGAGCATGCAAAAACTGACATACTTTATTTACTGAATATGAAATGTCTGACCTGGTCAATGTCAGATACTGTAATGCTCCTACAATACTCATGTACTTGGTAGAGTCCTCTCCTCCAAATACTTCACCATCATGGAGAGACAATTTTTAAAGATGGACAAAGGTGTTGGGGAACGTAGTAATTTCAAAAAAAAATCCTACGCACACGCAAGATCATGGTGATGTATAGCGACGAGAGGGGAGAGTATTGTTCACGTACCCTTGTAGACCGTAAGCGGAAGCGTTATGACAACACGGTTGATGTAGTCGTACATCTTCACGATCGACCGATCCTAGCACCGAAGGTACGTCACGTCCGTGATCTGCACACGTTCAGCTCGGTGACGTCCCACGAACTCACGATCCAGCAGAGTGTCAGGGAAGAGCTTCATCAGCACGACAACGTGATGACGGTGATGATGACGCTACCGGCGCAGGGCTTCACCTAAGCACTACGATGATATGACCGAGGTGGATTATGGTGGAGGGGGGCACCGCACACAGCTAAATTATCAATGTTCAACTTGTGTGTTTATGGTCTGCCCCCCTTCCCCCGTATATAAAGGAGTGGAGGAGGGGGAGGGGCTGGCCTCCTAGGCGCGCCCCAAGGGGAGTCTTACTCCCACCGGGAGTAGGACACCCCCTTCCCTAGTTGGATTAGGAGAGAAGGAAGGGGGAGGAAGGAGGAAGGAAAGGGGGGGCCGGCCCCCTCCCAATTCGGATTGGGCCTGGTGGGGCGCGCCCCCTCCTTTGCTCCCTTCTCCTCTCTCCCACTATGGCCCAATAAGGCCCATATACCTCCCGGGGGGTTCCGGTAACCTCCCTGTACACCGGTAAATGCCCGATCTCACCCAGAACCATTTTGATGTCCAAATATAGTCGTCCAATATATCGATCTTTATGTCTCGACCATTTCGAGACTCCTCGTCATGTCCGTGATCATATTCGGGACTCTGAACTACCTTCGGTACATCAAAACACATAAACGCATAATACGATCGTCACCGAACGTTAAGCGTGCGGACCCTACGGGTTCGAGAACTATGTAGACATGACCGAGACACGTCTCCTGTCAATAACCAATAGCGGAAACTGGATGCTCATATTGGCTCCTACATATTCTACGAAGATCTTTATCGGTCAAACCGCATAACAACATACGTTGTTCCCTTTGTCATCGGTATGTTACTTGCCCGAGATTCGATTGTCGGTATCTCAATACCTAGTATAATCTCGTTACCGGCAAGTCTCTTTACTCGTTCCGTAATGCATCATCCCGCAACTAACTCATTAGTCACATTGCTTCCAAGGCTTATAGTGATGTGCATTATCGAGAGGGCCCAGAGATACCTCTCCAACAATCGGGGTGACAAATCCTAATCTTGATCTATGCCAACTCAACAAGTACCATCGGGGACACCTGTAGAGCACCTTTATAATCACCCAGTTATGTTGTGACGTTTGGTAGCACACAAAGTGTTCCTCCGGTATTCGGGAGTTGCATAATCTCATAGTCATAGGAACATGTATAAGTCATGAAGAAAGCAATAGCAATATACTAAACGAGTGCTAAGCTAACGGAATGGGTCAAGTCAATCACATCATTCTCTAATGATGTGATCCGGTTAATCAAATGACAACTCATGTCTATGGCTAGGAAACTTAACCATGTTTGATTCAACGAGCTAGTCAAGTAGAGGCATACTAGTGACACTCTGTTTGTCTATGTATTCACACATGTACTATGTTTCCAGTTAATACAATTCTAGCATGAATAATAAACATTTATCATGATATAAGGTAATATAAATAACAACTTTATTATTGCCTCTAGGGCATATTTCCTTCAGTCTCCCACTTGCACTAGAGTCAATAATCTAGATTACACAGTAATGATTCTAACACCCATGGAGTCTTGGTGTTGATCATGTTTTGCTCGTGAGAGAGGCTTAGACAACGGGTCTGCAACATTCAGATCCCTATGTATCTTGCAAATCTCTATGTCTCCCTCCTTGTCTTGATCGTGGATGGAATTGAAGCGTCTCTTGATGTGCTTGGTTCTCTTGTCAAATCTGGATTCCTTTGCCAAGGCAATTGCACCAGTATTGTCACAAAAGATTTTCATTGGACCCGATGCACTAGGTATGACACCTAGATCGGATATGAACTCCTTCATCCAGACTCCTTCATTTGCTGCTTCCGAAGCAGCTATGTACTCGGCATCACACGTAGATCCCGCCACGACGCTTTACTTAGAACTGCACCAACTGACAGATCCACCGTTCAATATAAATACATATCCGGTTTGTGACTTAGAGTCATCCGGATCAGTGTCAAAGCTTGCATCAACGTAACCATTTACGACGAGCTCTTTGTAACCTCCATAAACGAGAAACATATCCTTAGTCCTTTTCAGGTATTTCAGGATGTTCTTGAGCGCTGTCGAGTGATCCACTCCTAGATTACTTTGGTACCTCCCCGCTAAACTAATAGCAAGGCACACATCAGGTCTGGTACACAACATTGCATACATGATAGAGCCTATGGCTGAAGCATAGGGAACACCTTTCATTTTCTCTCTATCTTCTGCAGTGGTCGGGCATTGAGTCTGACTCAACTTCACACCTTGTAACACAGGCAAGAACCCTTTTGAAAGATCGTGGATGTCGCCTAGAGGGGGGGTGAATAGGAGCTTTAAAATAATTACGGTTTAGGCTTGAACAAATGCGGAATAAACCTAGCGGTTAATTTGACAAGCACAAAACCTACAACAACTAGGCTCACCTATGTGCACCAACAACTTATACTAAGCAAGATAAACAACTAAGTGATAGCAAGATATATGACAAGAAACAATATGGCTATCACAAAGTAAAGTGCATAAGTAAAGGGTTCGGGTAAGAGATAACCGAGGCACGCGGAGACGACGATGTATCCCGAAGTTCACACCCTTGCGGATGCTAATCTCCGTTTGGAGCGGTGTGGAGGCACAATGCTCCCCAAGAAGCCACCAGGGCCACCGTAATCTCCTCACGCCCTCGCACAATGCAAGATGCCGTGATTCCACTAAGGGACCCTTGAGGGCGGTCACCGAACCCGTACAAATGGCAACCCTTGGGGGTGGTCACCGAACCCGTACACTTTGGCAACCCTTGGGGGCGGTCACCGGTACCCGTCAAATTGCTCGGGGCGATCTCCACAACCTAATTGGAGACCCCGACGCTTGCCCGGAGCTTTACACCACAATGTTTGAGCTCCGAACACCACCAACCGTCTAGGGCGCCCAAGCACCCAAGAGGAACAAGCTCAAGGGCACCAAGAACCCAAGAGTAATAAGCTTCTCAACTTGTAACTTCCACGTATCACCGTGGAGAACTCAAACCGATGCACCAAATGCAATGGCAAGGGCACACGGAGTGCCCAAGTCCTTCTCTCTCAAATCCCACCGAAGCAACTAATGCTAGGGAAGAAAATGAGAGGAAGAACAAGAAGGAGAACACCAAGAACTCCAAGATCTAGATCCAAGGGGTTCCCCTCACAAAGAGGAGAAAGTGATTGGTGGAAATGTGGATCTAGATCTCCTCTCTCTTTTCCCTCAAAAACTAGCAAGAATCCATGGAGGGATTGAGAGTTAGCAAGCTCGAAGAAGGTCAACAATGGGGGAAGAACACGAGCTCAAAGGATAAGGTTCAATGGGGAAGAAGACCCCCTTTTATAGAAGGGGAAAAATCCAACCGTTATGTGCTCAGCCCGCACACGAGCGGTACTACCGCTCCACGAGCGGTACTACCGCTCTGGCGGAAGATGCAGGGAAAAGGAGCAACCAAACATGAACCTTGGGGCGGTAGTACCGCTTATAAGCGGTACTACCGCGCACCCCAGCGGTACTACCGCTGGAGGAGCAGAACACGGGACCAAAAAATAGTAGCGGTACTACCACCCGACCGGAGCGGTACTACCGCTTATAGGCGGTACTACCGCCCATCAGGGCGGTACTACCGCTTATAGGTGGAACTGCCGTGCCTTACTGCCGTGCAACTACTGCAAAACTCGACACGAAAAATGCAAGACCCAAAATCGAGGCGGTACCAGCGCGGAACCGTAGCCGTACTACCGCTTATGGCCATAGGCGGTACTACCGCTTTGGACAGCGGTACTACCGCTTGGGGTGATAAGCGGTACTGCCGCTCTGGCCGCGGTACTACCGCTAGGAAACCAAAACTGCCATAACTTCTGCATATGAGCTCCGAATTGAGCAAACTCAAGCTTGTTGGTTATAGTAAGAAGAGGCAGGGGAGGTATGCCAAAAAATAGAGGAGTGAAACCTCCAACCGAGAAGAACCGGCATAACCTCCAACATCGAAAACATCATAGAAGATGCGAGTGAACTCCGTTTTCGATGAACTCGAGCTTGTCATCAAGATGACCATAAGCTCCAAAACTCACAAAGAGAAGAACCAAACAAGAACCAACAAAGATGATGCAAGGATGCAATGGTTTGAGCTCTCTATGAACGATACGATCAAGCTACTCATCGAGAGCCCCCCTTGATAGTACGGCAATCGATCCTATAACCCGGTCTCCCAACTACCATCATGAGACCGGTAAAATAGAAAACCTATCAAGAGCAAACCTTTGCCTTGCACATGGTCCACTTGAGCCAGAAGATGACGATCTTGACTCCCTCAAGATGGACCACCTTTCTTGGTTGTGTTGGCTCGATGAAGACTAGTTGATTGCTCCCCCATACTCCACTATGGGTGAGCCACTCTTCCGCACATCTTCACAAGTCCATTGTCACCACAATGGACGGCAAGCTTCAAGCATTTGATCTCTTCATGATGCTTCACTTGAACTTGCACACCGCAACCTAACCCCACAAAGAACTCTCACGAAGATCATGGGTTAGTACACAAAGCGTAATCGACAATGCTTACCACACCATGGGATCGCTTGATCCCTCTTGGTACATCTTGTGCGCTTTGTGTGTTGATCAACTTGATAGTCTTGATCAACCTTGACTCTTTCCAACTCTCTTCATTTGGATGATGTCTTGAAGGTAAACATGAATGATCACACAATCTTCTTCTTCAAGACATGCTTGCAATAAGCTCTACTCTCACATGACCAATCTTTGGATAATTCCTTAATAACACCTTGGTCACCACATAAACTCCTTGAAACCAACACATGGACTTCAAGAAATGCCTATGGACAAATCCTTCAAATATAACTCAAGGCAACCATTAGTCCATAGAGATTGTCATCAATTACCAAAACCAAACATGGGGGCACCACATGTTCTTTCACCTTTCTTTGCTTGATCCATTTTGAAGTTATTCAAAACTTTATCAAGGTATGTGCTTTGTGAAAGTCCAATTAAGCGTCTTGATCTATCTCTATAGATCTTGATGCCCAATATATAAGCAGCCTCACCGAGGTCTTTCATTGAAAAACTCTTATTCAAGTATCCTTTTATGCTATCCAGAAATTCTATATCATTTCCAATCAACAATATGTCATCCACATATAATATTAGAAATGCTACAGAGCCCCCACTCACTTTCTTGTAAATACAGGCTTCTCCAAAAGTCCGTATAAAACCATATGCTTTGCTCAGACTATCAAAACGTTTATTCCAACTCCGAGATGCTTGCACCAGTCTATAAATGGATCGCTGGAGCTTGCACACTTTGTTAGCATCCTTTGGATCAATAAAACCTTCAGGTTGCATCATATACAACTCTTCTTCCAGAAATCCATTCAGGAATGCAGTCTTTACATCCATTTGCCAAATTTCATAATCATAAAATGCGGCAATTGCTAACATCACTACAAAAAAAGACACTTCCGTGATGATACATGTTTGTCACAGTAGTTCGCGTTTTTTGTCATGCATGTACATCCATGACAATTTTATGACAGAATCAAGATAGTCATACCTGTGCTTTCGTAGAAGTGTTCCATGACATTACCAAAATTATCATCACGGAAGTGTCCACTTCCATGACGATAAATCGCGCGTCACAGAAGTGCATTCGTCAAGGGTGACCGACACGTGGCATCCACCGTAACGGAACGCCGTTAAGCTATCGGGTCCGGTTTTGGATCCGATAACCCGCTAACAGCCCCGACCAATGGGGATTTTCCATGTATAAAATCATCATTGGCTAGGGGAAGCACGTGTCGGCTCACCGTTGGGACAGATGTCATCCACTGATTGGACCGAAGGCGCCTATGATACGTCGACACATGGCACGGCCCAACAGAGGCCCATTCCTGTGAAAAGGCCGGCCCGTTTGACTTGTTCAAAAGGTGGCGGGCCGGCCCACGGAAAGCATGTTAACGGCCTGTTCGCATATAGCCCATTTACAGCCCGCTAACCCAGGGCCCATTACGACCTATCCGAATTAGGCCCAGTAGCGTCATCTGGGCCATCCAATATGATTCCAGCCCATTTTAATTTCCGGCCCATGTATGGCCCATGACGTCTTTTGGCCCATATGAGGCCCTTTGTTACTCTTGGCCCATTAACGGCCCGTGGTGAAACTGGCCCGTAATGAACAGTGTATCACTTTATACCCATTAACGGCCCATTAATCCATTGGGCCGTTTGTAGCCCATGTTATCTTTCGGCCTTCTCAGGGCCCATTTTTTCTTGGGCTCATTTCCAGCATTCGGTTATTTACGGCCCGTTACTGCCATTTTCTGCTTGTGGGCCAAATTCAGCCCGTGGTTACAGTCGGCCCGTTTTTGGCCCGTTAGTACGTTGGGCCGTTTTCATAGCGTCATCAAATACGTCCTATTAACGACGACCCGTTATGGTCGGCCCATGAATGGACGACTCCAACTCTAGCCCGTTTACGGCCATAATGCGATCTGTTTTTGGCCCATGTTTGGCCAATCGATCATACGGCCCGTATAAGGCCCATTGATGATACGGCCCGTAGAAGGCCCATTGTTTCTACGGCCCGTAGAAGGCCCATTTTTTCTATGGACCGTAGAAGGCCCATTGTTTCTACGGCTCGTAGGAGGCCCAGTGTCACTACAGTAAATATGTAGCCCATGGCCTGTTAAAGGCGGGAAACTACTATAAGGTTTAGACCTGCTAATGGCCCAAGATGATTATAGGCCCATGTTTTGGCCCATATGAGTAACGGGCCGGCCTGAAGACCGACGACACTGAGCTCCACTGAACCTTCCGGCCTAAATTACAGCATACCGACGAAAGAATAAACCTAGACTACACAATAAAGAAATTACGACATATTACATCCACTGGGAATCAAAGTTCGCTACCGGTGATAATAAAGCGCAACATGACCGCGGATTACATACACCGGGCATCAAAGGTCGCCAGTGCATATAAACGTGCCGACAAAAGAATATACAAAACTGAGAGCACTTCAGAAGGCACTAGACCTGGCAAGGTCGGGCCCCGCAAGCAGCCGAACAAGCTGATGAGACCTCAGTTGTGTCAACGATAGATGCTTCATGCCTAGCTATATGGCACCATAGTGCGCAAGGCAGTCCCCTGACATCTTCATTACATCTTTGACTTCAAGTCAGAGTTGAGCTGAAGCAAGCCTTTCCGCTTTAAGTTGAGACTGAAGAAGTCGAACTGATTGAGGCAGTGACTGCACAGAGGTTGTCTCACACCTGCTGGTGAGTAGCTTCAACTCACTGTCTTCATCAAGACAGGACCTTGGGGTCATCTCGCCGTCCTCAAGATGGTTTGGCTCACTATCTTTCCTAAAGTTCTACCTGGCATAAGAGATGCGACTTTGAAAGAGAAACAAGGAGACACGTAACAGGTTTCACAATTATATAAGCAAATAAATGGATCTGTTCTGCATAAGGAACATATTTTTACAACTACAATTTAAAACTGGTAGTTGTTGCAAACATACAATCAGATGTAAACAGCAGTGGAGGAAATGATGCCTATCCAAATCTATACTAGAACAAAGTTTGAAGGCTTGAGAAGGATGAACTTACATTACATGTTAACACGGGCTGGACAAAGCCCTTCTCCATGTTGATGGAAGGATATTTCAATAAATTCCCCAAAGAAAATTCTTTATAAGCGTTGCCATTATTCTACATTTTGCAAAGAGTAAATATAGATCAAATAATATTGGAAGAAATAGAGGATAATGAAGCTCAGGTGCAGACTGATGATACATAATCAAATAGAAATTAATTAAGTACAGCGTTACAAGGCAAAAGGTACTGACAAGAGGAATGCAGACATCAACGTGTGCAGTGGCATTGGCTTTATTCAACATTTTGGTAAGAGTAAATGTAGATATGATAATTTGGAGAAAGTGGAGGGCAGGGCAGATAAGATGCAGAGTAATGCTAGACAATCAACTATCTCGCGATGCATGTACAGTAATACCACCACCATCCGTTATTACTTGTCGCTCAAATGGATGTATCTAGCACTATTAAGTTATAAATACATCCAATTGATCAACAATTAATTCGATACAGAGGGAGTACATGACAACAGGTACTTACATGAGCAATCCAAAACTTCATAACCATTGTGTTAATTCTACATTTATCTAAGAGTAAATATAGATCTTATAATTTCAAGCAAAGGGAGGATAAAGAAGCGAACATTTACAGTGATGCTACATAATCAAACAGCAATGAGGGTATGTATGTTGACAAAGGGCAAGAAGTACTGACAAGAGCAATGCGGAGCCCAGTATTCACGTGAGATCCTATGATCCTTTGAGCAAGGAGATTCATCTGAAATTAGTTTTCATACAAGAGAGAAGGTAAGGCACATGCAGAAATTTAGGAGTTCAAATTTTGAATTGATACCATAGACAGTACCTGACGCTGGGCTCTCTGCAGTTCTAATAGGGGTTTGGCCACTGGAGTAGGGGTAAAGTGTGGTACAGTTGGGCATGTGTTTTCTCTGGCTGCTGATCTATCTGATTTAACAGGCATCACTACCTTTTCCAAATACCTAGTTTGTACTCCTTGAGGATCTGCACTCACCCTCTTCCTTTTCGACATCTATTACGAAAGTACAACATTTGACTGGAAAAACATAGTAAGACGACACATGGAATAGGTACAGAAAATGGATAGGTATGGCATATACTCATATATGATGCTTAAACTAAGCAAATAACAAAGTAGAAGTAATGCAAGAGGTCAGATGCAAAATATGTGCGACCAATACAACCTTGCCAAGTTAGAGCATGCACCTTGATGGATGAATAAGATAGGCCATCCTCCACCATGCCAAGTTTGTTAGCCAGTGGATTGTTCCACAATATTCCTCTCGTGCGCCCATTCTCATATTCATTTTGATAATATTCAATACCTGACATGCATGAAAACATAAAACCAAGTGAGATTATCTTTGTAATGCAGAAGTGATTCTAATCCAGTACTTCCTCCCTGTAAACCTCTTTGTGCTATCTCTGCAATTCTTCTAAGAGGTGCCATGCATGCTGTAATTTGGTGTGTGCATTAATATAATGTGGCCTACTACTCAAAATATGAGGGCTCCAGAAGTGATGATACTTCGCAGATGACAGCTTCAACATATAGTAAAGAAGAACACGTGTCGGTGTACAAAAGTAGGGGCTCTCCTTTTGACCCCTTTACTTGTGCACGG
This sequence comes from Triticum aestivum, assembly GCF_018294505.1. Classification (NCBI taxonomy): domain Eukaryota; kingdom Viridiplantae; phylum Streptophyta; class Magnoliopsida; order Poales; family Poaceae; genus Triticum; species Triticum aestivum. The sequence goes on from NC_057808.1 coordinate 30,251,236, forward strand.
GCAGTCGGAGCCGCGCGCCACGGCCGCACATAGCAGGGCAAGGGAGGGAAGCCGGAGAGGAGCCAAATCACACGATGGCCAAGGCAACGCCAAGACCAAAGATACCAAAGAGCGAGAGGGCGAAGTGGACTCCCCCGGCAAGATCCTTGCCAGTGCAGGCCTCCGCAGCCCCGGCAAGAACCTCGGCGGGGCAACTTGCCCAAACATCAACAGAGCGAGCCGCCCTTGAGCCCACGGGTTCCAACCCAACCAACTACGATTGGACCAGGGCTCGGGAGGCACCTCTGTGGTGGCATGCAGATCTTTGTCAAGACCATCGATATATGGGATCAGATTAGGACCAAAGGACGGCGACCCTCGGCGGGATCCTTGCCGAGGAGATCCACAAGACCCCCGGAAAGCGCCTTGTCAGGGACGACTGCAACACCACGGCAAGACCCTTGTGAGGCCCCCGGCAAGGCCCTTGCCAAGGGCGTCAGCGGGGCCATAGCCAGGCCCGCGTCGACCGAAACTCCACCACCGTCACCAAGCAGCTGCTAGCTCAACCAGCAGGGCAGGCACCTACGTGGCGACGGGCGGCCTCTACGCCAACTCAGCAAGCACCTGTGTGGTGGCATGCAGATCTTTGTGAAGACCCTACCACCACGCCACCTCAGCTTCCTGCCTGCCTACATGGCGCCGCATGCATCGCTGGCCAGGGCGCGTGTCGAAGCGAAGAGGAGCGGTGACGGACAGGACGGGCCTCGCTCCTGTCCACGATAAAGCTAGGGGACACCTAAGCGACGCATTAAATGCGTCTTGTCCTGTAATACGGGCGATAAGCTCATAGTACTCTAGGCCTTTCCACCTCCTGTATGCCACTGTGGCAGCCCCTTTCGACTATAAAAGGAGGCCCATGGCGTACTGGAAGAGGACTCGGCTCCTTGGAACTACACAGCCACCATAGCTAGTTCGAGAGCTCAAGAACACTCAGTACATCCACCAAAGCATGACTAGGGTTTTACACATCCTCGCGGCCCGAACCTGGGTAAACAATCCTTGTGCTGACTGTTAATCCTGCTCTTCTCACAACCCAGCGCCCCGGCAACCGTAGTAGGGATTCCTGTGATCCCATAGGTGTCGTTTCCCACCGACATCTTTGGCGTGCCAGGTAGGGGGCGCAATTGTGAGAATCTGGTCTAGTAGTTAGCCTAGCATTTCTTCATCGCCATGGCTCCCAAGAAGAAGACGATCACGGTGATCGGCTCGTCGGGAGTCGAACGGCCCGTGCCAGTGCGGGCGAACAGCCGGCCGGTCGCGGACAGGACCCGGGCCGCAGTCCATGAGCACCAGCATCGCTCTGGCAGTCACAGCCTGGCGAGCGGCGTCGTTCGTGCGCCAGGCGACGGGCCGCACGCCGCCAAATCCAAAGACGGAGCTAGGCCCCCCGCAGGCGGCACGGGGCCCTCCAGGTGTGTCGTTGTGCCAGCCACGGGCGGCGCAGCAACCTCCAAGACGCCTACGCCGGCGCCCACAGCGCGCTCTTCCCAGGGTGCGCGCGACGAGCAGCGCCACCGTGCTAAAGACTCGGGACACCGCTGTGGGAATAGGCATGTGCATCATCCGCGGGATGAAGGAGTCCAGCATGCTCGCCGAAGTGCTGGCGAAAATGGCACGCAGCCGCTGGGCCGTGGTAGAGCCCCTTCTAACGTAGTTAGAAGTCGAAGCACGCCACGGTCCACGCAGCTGTCGCCACCACCCACGCCGGCGGAAGCTTTTGTAACGCCCACGATGCGGCTATATCTCCCACGTGTCGAGGCACGACTTAGAGGCATAACCGCATAGTGGTTTTGTCGTAAGAAGGGTCATCTTCACACAATCCCATGTAATGAACAAGAATGGGATAAAGAGTTGGCTTACAATCGCCACTTCACACAATACATAATTATCATTCATACATCATCCAAAATACAATCATATAGACCGACTACGGTCAAAATCCAGATGAAAATAAGACAACCCCAAATGCTAGATCCCCGATCGTCCCAACTGGGCTCCACTACTGATCATCAGGAAAAGACACATAGTAACGACCACGTTCCTCGTCGAACTCCCACTTGAGATCGACGCCGTCATCTGCACTGGCATCGTCGGCACCTGCAACTGTTTTGGTAGAATCTGTGAGTCACGGGGACTCAGCAATCTCATACCCGCGAGATCAAGACTATTTAAGCTTGTAGGACAAGGAGGTGCAAAGAGGTGGAGCTGCAGCGGTAAAAGCATGTATGGTGGCTAACTGCGCAAATGAGAGCGAGAAGAGAAGCAAAGGAGCGGTCGTCATCTAGCAATGACCAAGAAGTGATCCTGAACACCTACTTACGTCATACATAACACAGACCGTGTTCACCTCCCGGACTCCGCCGAGAAGAGACCATCACGGCTACACACGCACTTGGTGTATTTTAATTGGGTCAAGTGACAAGTTATCTACAACCGGACATTAACAAATTCCCATCTGCCTCATAACCGCGGGCACGGCTTTCGAAAGATAACACCCTGCAGGGGTGTCCCAACTTAGCCCATCATAAGCTCTCACGGTCAACGAAGGATAAACCTTCTCCCGGAAAGACCCGATCAGTCTCGGAATCCCGGTTTACAAGACATCTCGACAATGGTAAAACAAGACCAGCAAAGCCGCCCGAATGTGCCGACAAATCCCGATAGGAGCTGCACATATCTCGTTCTCAGGGCACACCGGATAAGTCAAGCTACGAGTAAAAAACCAGACCTCGAGTTTCCCCGAGGTGGCCCCGCAGGCTGCTCGGTTCGGACCAACACTCGAAGGAGCACTGGCCCGGGGGGGGGGGGTTAAAATAAGATGACCCTCGGGCTCGCGAAAACCCGGGGGAAAAGGCTTAGGCGGCAAAAGTAAAACCAAAGTTGGGCCTTGCTGGAGAAGTTTTATTCAAGGCGAACTGTCAAGGGGGTCCCATAAAACACCCGACCGCGTAAGGAACGCAAACTCAAGGAACATAATCCCGGTATCACAGTAACTAGGGCGGCAAGAGTGGAACAAAACACCAGGCATAAGGCCGAGCCTTCCACCCTTTACCAAATATATATATGCATTAATTAAATAATAGATATTGTGATATCCCAACATGTCCATGTTCCGACATGGAACAAACTTCAACTTCACCTGCAACTAGCAACACTATAAGAGGGGCTGAGCAAAAGCGGTAACATAGCCAAACAACGGTTTGCTAGGAAAGGATGGTTAGGGCTGACATGGCTGAAATAGGAGACATGATATAGCAAGTGATAGGTAGCGAGCATGTCAATAGAGCGAACAACTAGCATAGCAAAGATAGAAGTGATCTCGAGGGGTGGTCATCTTGCCTGCAAGGTTCTCAGAGTTGTCGAAAGCTTGATCCTCGTAAGCGTACTCGACAGGTTCCTCGTTGACGAACTCGTCTCCCGGCTCTACCCAAGACAAGAACACAAACAAATGGAACCACAATCAACAACGAGAAATGCGCAAGCAACATGATGCAAGACATGTATGATATGCAAGTTATGATATGCGATGCATATGCGTGCTCCGGAAGGAAAATGACGAACATGGCAGTAACCTGGCAAACCAAGCATGCCACTGGAAAGATGAGATGATTTCGGTCGAAATCGATATAAAGATCACCGGAATCGGATACACGGTTTGCAAATGGCAAGCAAAACAAGAATGACACTAATCTGCGATAAACAGCAAGATAGCACTTCGAATACAACAAGTAACAATGCTAAAGCACCCCAACATAGCAAAAAGGCACATGGCAGTAATCTACAGGAGATGCTTGACAAAATATGAACACTGAGCTACGGCTAGTTCACAACATATCAAGCTCAAACAAGCATAGCAAAAGTGCAAAAGATTACAGGTTCACAGACTTAGTGAAAAACTGGACATGGCAGAAATATTAATATGTAGGCCTTTTTGTGAGCTTGATGCACTCACTACAGAGCAATGCATGACAAACCAAGCATACCTACAGCAAGATGGCATGTTTATGAAGCTATCCATGGCAAAAACAATTACATAGCATGTATGGATCAACTACAAAAAGCTTGGCAAAAATGCATGTCATGTTAAAAATCTGCCAGAAATATTTTATAGCAAAAGTAGAGCAAGATTGAGTCATGCTATGCTACTCCAAAATTGCAAACAATTGCAGGAATGGATCAATTACAACTATATCTACAAAACATCCTTACTGAACATCTCCAAAATATGCATGGATCTCTCTGTAGCATCAAGTTTACATGGCAACAAAATTACAGCAGACAAAGACTTAGAGAAATCACTAAGTCCCTGAAATCAGAATTATTACGGGACCTATTTTGAATGCTTGTGCTAGTCACCACAAAGATCACAAAAATACATGGGCTATACCATTGGAAAGATGGCATGGCATACTTCAAAACACATGTAGAGCTCATGCTCAAAAGATGCACAGAATAAATGATACAAAAATGACAAATCTCCAAGTTCTGATAAGAACCAGAGATTAACAGCAACTAGCCCTCTTCCAACGAAGATTTGGGCATCAAGATGACCTCTAAAGAACATGGTGCAATTGAACAAAATGAAGAGCATCACGAGGCAAACAATTTGACATATTATACGCGCGAGAAGTCAACGGGAACAAAATGAAGAGCATCACGAGGCGAACAATTTGACATATTATCGGAGCTACATGCACAAAGTTATCGCATCGGGAACAGGGGCACATGCTGATGGAATCTCCAGACTTAGAGAAATAGAGGGGGAGCGCGAAGTCAACGGGAGCTACAGTACCGATCGATCGGATCTGGCTGCCGAGCTGGAGCTCGCTCGGGCGCTCGCCGGCCGGAGAGGGAGGGGCG
>NC_057808.1:30256625-30266088 GCF_018294505.1 Triticum aestivum
GGCGGGCTCGGGCGGGCCTGCTGCGGGCTTCGCGGGCCGGCGGCGGGGCGGTTGGACGTCGTCCGGCGCGGACGGACGCGTCCGGCGGCGCGGTGGGAAAAACGCTAGGGTTCGTCTGCGAATCCGTTTTTCGGGATGCCCACTTATAAATAGGTAGAGGGAGCTAGGAGACTCCAAATGAGGTGCGGTTTTCGCTCACACGATCGTGATCGAACGACCTAGAGCATGGAAGAGAGTATGGTGGGCTTTGGGATGGTTTTGGAGGGGGGTTTTTCTGGACACTCAAATGGACTTTGCGGATGCCCGGTTAACCGTTGGAGTACCAAACGACCTCCGAATGGAACGAAACTTGACCGGTAGTCTCCGGGTGGTATAATAAGACCACTTGACAAGCCTCGGTCCATTCCGAGAAAGTTTGACACACGCACACGAAAGAAAACTAGAGGGGTGCATCGGAGGAGATAGGAGCGCCGGATTGGAAAACGGACAACGGGGAAAATGCTCGGATGCATGAGACGAACACGTATGCGAATGCGATGCACATGATGACATGATATGAAAATGCATGACATGACAAAATACAAAACGAAAGACAAAACCCGACAACGGAGGGAAAAAACATATCACATAGCCGGAAATGGCAAGAGTCGGAGTTACAAATATGGCAAGTTACATGCGGGGTGTTACAACACTCCACCACTACGAGAGGATCTCGTCCCGAGATCTAGGACTGAAAGAACTCCGGATATCCGGAACGGAGATGGTCCTCGCGTTCCCAGGTGGCTTCCCGGTCGGAATGGTGCGACCACTTCACTTTCAGGAATTTGATAGACTTGTTGCGAGTCTTGCGCTCAGTTTCCTCAAGAATAGCAACGGGGTGCTCATGATAAGACAAATCTTCTTGGAGGTCAATCTCTTCGAAGTCGATAGTGCGCTCAGGCGTCTTGAAGCACTTGCGGAGCTGTGACACGTGGAACACATCGTGCACGTTCGCGAAGTTGGAAGGAAGCTCAAGTTGATAGGCGAGGTCGCCTCTTTTACCAATGATCTTGAAAGGACCCACGTATCTTGGGGCAAGCTTCCCTTTGATACCGAAGTGACGAGTGCCTTTCATTGGAGAGACGCGGAGGTAGACATGGTCTCCGATCTCGAATGCCAAATCACGATGCTTACTATCATAGTAGCTCTTCTGACGCGATTGCGCGGCTTTGAGATTATCACGGATGACTTTACACATTTCTTCAGCTTCAGTGATTAAGTCATTGCCAAGAAGTTGGCGTTCGCCAGACTCTGACCAATTGAGAGGAGTACGGCACTTTCTGCCATAGAGAATCTCGAATGGGGCCTTGCCCGAACTCGCTTGGAAGCTGTTGTTGTAGGAGAATTCAGCATAAGGAAGACAATCTTCCCATTTCATGCCAAAGGAAATGACACAAGCCCTGAGCATATCTTCAAGAATTTGATTGACTCGTTCGACTTGGCCACTAGTTTGAGAGTGAAAAGCTGTGCTGAAGCGAATGTTAGTGCCCATGGCCTTCTGGAAGGAGTCCCAAAACTTAGAGGTGAAGATGCTTCCACGATCAGAAGAAATCAATTGTGGAATGCCGTGCAAGGAGACAATTCTGGAGGTGTAGAGCTCTGCCAGCTGAGCTGCTGTGATGGATTCTTTGATTGGGAGGAAATGAGCCACTTTAGAGAGCTTGTCGATGACAACAAAGATAGCATCATTTCCACGCTTGGATTTGGGAAATCCAGTCACGAAGTCCATTTCGATATGATCAAATTTCCATTCTGGGATAGCAAGAGGTTGGAGGAGACCAGCTGGTCGTTGGTGTTCTGCTTTCACTCTTCGGCAGACATCACATTCATTCACGAATTGAGCAATCTCTCGCTTCATTCGAGTCCACCAATACGACTGCTTGAGGTCATGATACATCTTCGTACTTCCAGGATGAATGGAAAGGAGAGAATTATGCGCTTCGTTCATAATGACTTTCCTTAGATCACCTTTCGGAACCACAATCCGGTCCTCGAAGAACAAAGTGTCTCTGTCATCAATGCGATAGCACTTGTATTTGGAAAGACCCTTGTCGATACCACGTTTCACCTTCTTCACCATGGCATCAAGGAGTTGTGCCTCACGAATTTGATCTTCCAAAGTAGGAGATACTATGAGGTTGGCAAGAACGCCTTGAGAAACAACTTGGAGATTCAGCTTGCGGAAAGCTTCACAAAGATCCGGTTGAAATGGCTTGAGAATTAAGCTGTTGCAATAAGCTTTCCTGCTTAAAGCATCTGCAATGACATTAGCCTTGCTTGGAGTATATTCGATACTCGGATTGTACTCTTGAATCATTTCGACCCATCGAGTCTGCCTGAGGTTGAGGTTGGGCTGAGTGAAGATATACTTGAGGCTCTTGTGATCAGTGAAAATGTCCACTTGTCTTCCCAACAAGAGATGTCTCCACGTAACCAATGCATGGACAACTGCCGCCAACTCAAGATCGTGAGTGGGGTAGTTCTTCTCGTTGGGTTTCAACTGCCGAGAGGTATAGGCCACAACTTTCTTCTCTTGCATTAATACAGCACCGAGACCTTGGAGAGAAGCATCACAGAAAACTTCATACGGCTTGGATTCATCAGGAGGAGTCAAGACAGGAGCTGTGACTAGTTTCTGTTTGAGAGTGTTGAAAGCAACTTCACACTCAGGAGACCAGACATATTTCACATGCTTCTGTAGGAGGTTGGAAAGAGGTTTTGCAATTTTGGAAAAATTCTCAACGAATCTTCGGCAATAGCTTGCAAGACCCAGAAAACTGCGGAGCTGCTTGACATTTTGAGGAGGTTCCCAATCCAGAACTGCGGACACCTTCTCGGGGTTAACAGCGATGCCTTTGGCGGAGATGATGTGACCAAGGAAAAGAACTTCATCGAGCCAAAACTCACATTTGGAGAACTTCGCATAGAATTGATACTCTCTGAGCTTGTCGAGCACCAATCGCAAATGTTTGGCATGATCCTGCTTATTCTTGGAGAAGACCAAGATATCATCGAGATACACCAGAACGAATTCATTGGTATAGGGGTTGAAGATGAAATTCATCATCCGAGAGAACACCGGAGGAGCATTGACAAGGCCGAAAGACACGACAGTATATTCATAAGAACCAAAGCTTGTTCTGAATGCTGTCTTGGGAATATCTTCTTCACGAATGCGAATCTGATGATAACCCATACGAAGGTCAAGCTTCGTGAAAACTTTAGCTCCTTTGAGTTGCTCAAATAGCTCATTGATGTTGGGAAGTGGATACTTGTTCTTGATTGTCTTCTTGTTCAATGGACGGTAGTCGACACAAAGTCGGTCCGTGCCATCCTTCTTCTTGACAAAAAGAACACCACAACCCCATGGAGAAGAACTCGGTCTGATCAAACCCAGACGTTCTTGTTCATCGAGCCGCTTCTTCAATTCCTTCAGCTCGTTTGGTCCAAGCTTGTATGGACGCTTGCAAACGGGTACAGTACCAGGCTCTAGTTCGATAACGAACTCAACTGGCCGATGAGGAGGCATACCCAGAAGCTCTTCTGGAAAGACATCTTGATACTCGCAAACGACTGGAATTTGAGAGATGGCATCCAATTCGCCCTTCTCATTGAGAGAGAAAAACCGAATGGTTTCATCACGAGCGGCAAAAATAATCACATCCTCAGACGAGTGTGTCAATTGAATTTCCCTGGCAGCACAATCAAGTTGAGCCTTGTGCTTAGAAAGCCAGTCCATCCCGAGAATAAGATCAATATCCGAGTCACCAAGAACAATTGGAGAAGACTGGAATCTATAGTCGCCCATCTTGATGGAAACATCCGGAACCATCATACTAGAACTCAAACGTTCACCCGGGGAAACGACATCCATGGGTTTACTTAGATGAGAACAAGTGAATTCTTGCTTGGCAAAAAACGGTCTTGACATGAAACAAAGCGATGCACCAGTATCAAAAAGAACTTTTGCAGGAATATCATTAACTGAGAGATTACCCATTATCACATTAGTAGATTCCTCCGCTTGAGCTGCATTCATCATGTTCACCTCTGCAGACTTTGGATTATGCTTGACCACTGCATTGCTGGAAGATCTGACAGGAGGAGGAGGAGGAAGACGCCTCTGGTTGAAGCACTTGTTAGCATAGTGACCTTTCTGCTGACATTTGTTGCAAGTCACCTCTGAGAGTGGACGGTGATAAGGAGCATTGGACTTGGGAGCTTGATTCTGAGACTTGTTCTGATAGCCAGAGTTGGAAGAGTTTGAAGAACCGTGGCCACCTTTGTTCTTCTGCTGGTAAGGCTGACGAAACGGAGGAGGAGGAGGCAACCAGAACTTCTGTTGCTTAGCTGTCACAAGTGAGGAAGAAGAAGACTGAACTGCGTCCCTGACTCTTTTCTTAGAAGCCTCACACTTAAGCTGAGCAGCCTCTTGCTTCAGTGCCATATTGTAGAATTGATCAAAGTGAGTAGGCTCAACAAGAACGAGAGCTAACTGCAGATCCTCTTTAAGGCCACCTCTGAAGTGATAGATCATGCTCTTCTCATCAGGAACGTCTTGTTTAGCGAAGCGAGCAAGTTTCTGGAACTGAATGTTGTATTGATACACAGACATGTTTCCTTGCTTGAGATTGCGGAACTCCTCGCGCTTGCTCTCAACAACACTTTGTGGAATGTGGTGCGCTTTGAAGTCCCGACAGAAGTCAGTCCAAGTGATCACACGACCTCCTCTGGAATCTTTGTATTGCTGAAACCAATCAGCAGCTTGGTCCTTGAGCTGGAAAGAAGCGAACTTGACAAAGTCCTCAGGCCTGACATTGCTACATTCAAAATGCTTGTTGATGTCCACGAGCCAATCATCGGCATCCGTGGCCTCGGCACAGTAGCTGAAAGACTTAGGCTGATTTGCGAGAAACTGGTTGAGAGTGGCAAAGTGAAACTGATTGTTGCCTTGACCTTGATTGCCTTGCCCTTGAGTACGTTCTTGCAAGAGTTGCAGAATCATCTGAGCATTGGCGTTGGTGGCTGCCATGATTGCTTGCCATGCCTCCGGAGGTGGAGGTGGTGGCGGAGGGTTCGCTTGACTCCCTTCATTGCGATCCGGATTCTGACGCGTTGGCGGAGCCATCCTGAAGAGGGTGACATCCATTAGCATCTTGATAGACAAAAGATAAGTAGAATCAACGGATAGAAATTGCAACATATAGTCTTCACAATAAACATTCGAACGAAGATGAACGAATGAATTCCGTAGTAAAACATCACACTTCCATAAGTTGAGAAGCCACTTGAAAAAGATATGGAATGAATAAATGAATTCGAAGCAACTCGAATACCACAATACAAAACAAACAAAGTATTGGCTTGCAGAATAAGCCGGAACAAACATATGATAGATATTTCGTCCGAAGTTTTCGTGGTGGGGCCCACACGGGCTCAATCGTACAGCACCATCATGTACAAGGCTGTGCACATGACATACGAAGCGTCCCCGAGTCGGCAAAGCCATTAACTCTTTAAGACACAACGAGACCACTGTAAAATCAACCGTATACAGGCGGACCACTAGACGTCGAACCCCAATCTCATATCATGCATCTGTCGGAAAGAAATCCTAAGGCTACTTGAATTCCCACTTATAAACTCCCGAAACTTTCTGGTTATGCAATCTGGTGTAGGGGATACAGGGGACACAAATATATAGCACCCAAACTAACAATCCCTAGATCCAGCTGTATCCATCCGTCAACACATAACCAAGAAACCTTCGGAAATCGTTTACCTCAACCTTCGAAAAACATCCGTTATACAAGTTATGGCAATACTCCCGAACTCCCGCCCCAGTACTGGGTGGCGTCGAGGTGATCTCACCAACAACTGCATAAAAGAGATTTCGATGTCGGCGAAACTCAGGTATTCCAGAACTGCAACGATAAAATTGTGACGACAACACCTCGGAGCTCAACTCCCCGGGACACTGCCACAACCCCTAAATGACAGGAGGCACCAAGAACAATGTTCTCGTCACAAATCGATCGGAACGATTCCAAGATACCCGCGTGATCCTAAAATTTTTTTTTTGTGAAATTTGAGAAGAGAGTAGTCAAAACTCTACGTCAGGAGACCTCACCAGAGCGACGAAGGGACTGAGGAGTAAAAAGAATCCTACTCTCCGATCTATATAGTCCTAAGACTCAAAACATTTTTGTTCTAGACTCAACAATGCCAGCGATTCGATCAAGCAGGGGGCTCCTAAGTCGGGGAAGGCTCTGATTACCAACTTGTAACGCCCACGATGCGGCTATATCTCCCTCGTGTCGAGGCACGACTTAGAGGCATAACCGCATAGTGGTTTTGTCGCAAGAAGGGTCATCTTCACACAATCCCATGTAATGAACAAGAATGGGATAAAGAGTTGGCTTACAATCGCCACTTCACACAATACATAATTATCATTCATACATCATCCAAAATACAATCATATAGACCGACTACGGTAAAAATCCAGATGAAAATAAGACAACCCCAAATGCTAGATCCCCGATCGTCCCAACTGGGCTCCACTACTGATCATCAGGAAAAGACACATAGTAATGACCACGTTCCTCGTCGAACTCCCACTTGAGATCGACGCCGTCATCTGCACTGGCATCGTCAGCACCTGCAACTGTTTTGGTAGAATCTGTGAGTCACGGGGACTCAGCAATCTCACACCCGCGAGATCAAGACTATTTAAGCTTGTAGGACAAGGAGGTGCAAAGAGGTGGAGCTGCAGCGGCAAAAGCATGTATGGTGGCTAACTGCGCAAATGAGAGCGAGAAGAGAAGCAAAGGAGCGGTCGTCATCTAGCAATGACCAAGAAGTGATCCTGAACACCTACTTACGTCATACATAACACAGACCGTGTTCACCTCCCGGACTCCGCCGAGAAGAGACCATCACGGCTACACACGCACTTGGTGTATTTTAATTGGGTCAAGTGACAAGTTATCTACAACTGGACATTAACAAATTCCCATCTGCCTCATAACCGCGGGCACGGCTTTCGAAAGATAATACCCTGCAGGGGTCTCCCAACTTAGCCCATCATAAGCTCTCACGGTCAATGAAGGATAAACCTTCTCCCGGAAAGACCCGATCAGTCTCGGAATCCCGGTTTACAAGACATCTCGACAATGGTAAAACAAGACCAGCAAAGCCGCCCGAATGTGCCGACAAATCCCGATAGGAGCTGCACATATCTCGTCTCAGGGCACACCGAATAAGTCAAGCTACGAGTAAAAAACCAGACCTCGAGTTTCCCCGAGGTGGCCCCGCAGGCTGCTCGGTTCGGACCAACACTCGAAGGAGCACTGGCCCGGGGGGGGGGGGTTAAAATAAGATGACCCTCGGGCTCGCGAAAACCCGGGGGAAAAGGCTTAGGCGGCAAAAGTAAAACCAAAGTTGGGCCTTGCTGGAGGAGTTTTATTCAAGGCGAACTGTCAAGGGGGTCCCATAAAACACCCGACCGCGTAAGGAACGCAAACTCAAGGAACATAATCCCGGTATCACAGTAACTAGGGCGGCAAGAGTGGAACAAAACACCAGGCATAAGGCCGAGCCTTCCACCCTTTACCAAATATATATATGCATTAATTAAATAAGAGATATTGTGATATCCCAACATGTCCATGTTCCGACATGGAACAAACTTCAACTTCACCTGCAACTAGCAACGCTATAAGAGGGGCTGAGCAAAAGCGGTAACATAGCCAAACAACGGTAAGCTAGGAAAGGATGGTTAGGGCTGACATGGCTGAAATAGGAGACATGATATAGCAAGTGATAGGTAGCGAGCATGTCAATAGAGCGAACAACTAGCATAGCAAAGATAGAAGTGATCTCGAGGGGTGGTCATCTTGCCTGCAAGGTTCTCAGAGTTGTCGAAAGCTTGATCCTCGTAAGCGTACTCGACAGGTTCCTCGTTGACGAACTCGTCTCCCGGCTCTACCCAAGACAAGAACACAAATAAATGGAACCACAATCAACAACGAGAAATGCGCAAGCAACATGATGCAAGACATGTATGATATGCAAGTTATGATATGCGATGCATATGCGTGCTCCGAAAGGAAAATGACGAACATGGCAGTAACTTGGCAAACCAAGCATGCCACTGGAAAGATGAGATGATTTCGGTCGAAATCGATATAAAGATCACCGGAATCAGATACACGGTTTGCAAATGGCAAGCAAAACAAGAATGACACTAATCTGCGATAAACAGCAAGATAGCACTTAGAATACAACAAGTAACAATGCTACAGCACCCCAACATAGCAACAAGGAACATGGCAGTAATCTACAGGAGATGGTTGACAAAAGATGAACACTGAGCTACGGCTAGTTCACAACATATCAAGCTCAAACAAGCATGGCAAAAGTGCAAAAGATTACAGGTTCACAGACTTGGTGAAAAACTGGACATGGCAGAAATATTAATATGTAGGCCTCTTTGTGAGCTTGATGCACTCACTACAGAGCAATGCATGACAAACCAAGCATACCTACAGCAAGATGGCATGTTTATGAAGCTATCCATGGCAAGAACAATTACATAGCATGTATGGATCTACTACAATAAGCTTGGCAAAGATGCATGTCATGTTAAAATCTGCCAGAAATATTTTATAGCAAAAGTAGAGCAAGATTGTGTCATGCTATGGTACTCCAAAATTCCAAACAATTGTAGGAATGGATCTATTACAACTATATCTACAAAACATCCTTACTGAACATCTCCAAAATATGCATGAATCTCTCTGTAGCATCAAGTTTACATGGCAACAAAATTACAGCAGACAAAGACTTAGAGAAATCACTAAGTCCCTGAAATCCGAATTATTACGGGACGTACTTTGCATGCTTGTGCTAGTCACCACAAAGATCACAAAAATACATGGGCTATACCACTGGAAAGATGGCATGGCATACTTCAAAACACATATAGAGCTCATGCTCAAAAGATGCACAGAATAAATGATACAAAAATGACAAATCTCCAAGTTCTGATAAGAACCAGAGATTAACAGCAACTAGCCCTCTTCCAACGAAGATTTGGGCATCAAGATGACCTCTAAAGAACATGGTGCAATTGAACAAAATGAAGAGCATCACGAGACGAACAATTTGACATATTATACGCGCGAATCGGAGCTACATTCACAAAGTTATCGCATCGGGAACAGGGGCACATGCTGATGGAATCTCCAGACTTAGAGAAATAGAGGGGGAGCGCGAAGTCAACGGGAGCTACACTACGGATCGATCGGATCTGGCTGCCAAGCTCGAGCTCGCTCGGGCGCTCGCCGGCCGGAGAGGGAGGGGCGGCGCCGGCACGGGGGAAGGAGAGGAGGAGGCGCGGCGGGGGAGGCGCCGGCGGGGG
>NC_057808.1:30266316-30295764 GCF_018294505.1 Triticum aestivum
GCGGGCCCGCTGCAGGCTTCGCGGGCCGGCGGCGGGGCGGTTGGACGTCGTCCGGCGCGGACGGAGGCGTCCGACGGCGCGGTGGGAAAAACGCTAGGGTTCGTCTGCGAATCCGTTTTTCGGGATGTGTCGTGGAATTGTCACGGCAGATGTCCTCGGGTTAGGACTTAGTCGTGGAGCCATCGCAATTGGGAAGCTTGAAGGAGTTAAGTGGGACAAGGAACACGAGGATTTATACTGGTTCGGCCCCTTACGGTGAAGGTAAAAGCCTACGTCCAGTTGAGGTGGTATTAATCAGGGTTTCGATAACCAGGGAGCTAAACAGCTATGCCCGGCTCTCGATCAGATTGTTGTCGCCCCTAAACCGCTGCCGGGTCATCCCTTTCTATAGGGAGGTTGGCACCCAGCGGCCCTTAGAGTCCCGGCCGGCTCATAAGAGTGTCCGGCTCGGACTCTAAACAATACTTGCCTTACACTACAAGTCTAGTATAACAATGATGATAACTATGGGCAATAAGCCATCGCCGGGTCTCAGCCCATCTCTGGCCCATTATCTTGAAACTTAGCTCCGGGCTTCTGGCAATGACCCTTAGTGTAACCCGGCCCTCCTGGCGGGTGACTCCCAGGTCTATATCCTCAACATTAGGCCCCAGATTGACTTGAGCCGGCTCGTGTCAATCTTCAACTCTGCCGACAGAAAAATTTCCGGCTTACCGTTCGTGTGAAGGCCATAACCCGGAGTGACGTCATTCTCCGGACTCCGGATAATCCACCGTGACGTCATCCTCCATTAAGTCCGTTTTTTACTCCGCCAGATCCGCAACGGATCTCTGCTTTTACTGTCTTTGCGAAAATCGAGGCGCCGTGAGGGGGAGATAACCACGCCGTGGCCTCCTTGAATCTCGCGCCCACTTATGACTTACCTTATAAATAGGCCGGCCCGGCACTCTCTTCTCACACTCTCCTTCTTCCTCGCGCTATCGTTCCTCTGCCCGAGCTTCTGCCGCCGCCGCCGCCGTCGCGCCCCTGATCTTCATCGACCCGGCCGCTGCATCACCCTGACCCGGACCAGATAACGGCGGCGACCTTCGCTCTTCCTCAACTCCGGTGAGTCTTCTCTGCCTTGCTAGAACAGATCTGTGGTAGGGTTCCTCCCGTTCTTCGTGTTCGTCACCTTTGCCCAGAAACTCGGCAGTCCTCGTCACCACTGTAGTCGGTTGATCTTTATCCTTGCGTAAAACCACTGCGGTAGACGTTCGGAACTCATTTCATCTGCAAGAAATCCTCTTTTTACTGCATAAGAACTGTGTTCAACCTCAAGAACTTCTCCTGCCTCTGTTTTTTAGGTCTAGAAAATTTTCTCTGCTCCGACTATTTTGATCCAAAAAAGTTACGGTAGTATGTGAAACCTGTTTACCACACTTAGTAAAAACGCAACCATTGAATCTCGGCGGCTTACATGTCCGGTTTAAAGAGAACCATGCTCTGTAAAATCCTCCGACTTAACTGCAGTAAGCCGTAGATGACCAACTTAACCTGAAAGCCCCGACAGCTTAGATAACCCACCATATCAATATATATCATTAGTCCCCTTCATAAGCCGTCACTGTAGTTTGAATGATAATCCCCGGCTTATAATTAACCCGGACACTTTTCTCTTCCTCATAGACCACCAACCGTCACCATGCCTCCCAAGGCTCCCATCACTTGCAACTGGATGAAATCCAACGTCACCGAAGAAACCCTGGCCAACTTTGTTAAGTCCGGATATCTGCCCAAGAAGGAAGTGATGTCCTACCGTGCCCCTAACCCGTCCGAAGAAAGACCTCAGCCGAGGGACGGGGAGGTAGTGATCTTTGCAGACCATATGAGCCGGGGCTTCGCACTGCCCGGCTCAAAATTCTTCCGGGACGTGCTCAACTTCTTTGACCTTCGGCCTCGGGAGATAGGACCCAATTCCATATCCAACATCTGCAACTTCCAAGTTTTTTGTGAAGTATATCTTGGAGAAGAGCCGAGTCTGCTGCTCTTCAGAGAGCTGTTTTATTTGAACCGCCAAACCGAGTGCACAAACGGTCCAAGTCTAGAGTTAGGCGGCATCTCCATCCAACGGCGCAGGGACTGTCTATTTCCTTACGCAGAACCGCCAAGTCACCCCAAGGACTGGAACATGACTTGGTTCTACTGCCAAGACACGTCCCCGGCTGATGAGAGCCCGCTGCCCAGCTTTCGCCCAACGCGCCTGGAGCCGACTCATCCGCTATCCGACAAGCTGACTGCCGCGGAACGCCAGCCTCTGCTTCCAACGATCAATAAGATCAAGGCCCTGCTAGGCAACGGTCTGAACAGAATAGACCTGGTCCGGGTCTGGATCTCATGGCGGGTGATCCCATTGAGCCGCCGCCCCGGCTTAATGTGTGAGTACACCGGGCGAAAGGATGACCCGCAGAGGCACAGTCACAACGACCTTCCAAAAGACGTTGCCGAAGAAGAAACCAAGGCTCTATTAAACGAGAGCCTGGCAGACTGTGGAAGAACCGGGCTAGCCCCGTTCTGCAAGACCAATCCAGCCCCAGCGGTAAGCCGCTGACTTTAACCTTTCCATTTTTTTTACCTGTCATCTTACTAAGAACTCATTACTGTATTTCTCAGGCTGATGATAAATTCTGGCGGGTCAAGTATGACCATGAGGCGGCCAAGAAGGCCAGGAAGGCGAAGAAAGCCGCCAAGAGAGCCGCCCCTCGCAAAAAGGGAAACAGACCCACTGCTTCGGAGCTGCTGCAATTAAGCGATAGCTCCGAGTCAGAGGTAACCCTTAAACCTTTAAACTCTTGCCATATTTATTGTTTGCTGCTGTCCACTTTACCATCATTTTGCTTATTGGCAGGATGACACCGGCGCCAGTAACCCGGTGATTGAAGAGGTAACATTACTCCCCTCCGACTCGGAGCCTTTGCCACAGCTGAAAGTCCGAAGGGTAACCCGGAAAGTAAGCTTTTCTCATCCATTAGCTCATCAAGACCCTCAATTTCTTTTGAAGCAGCAGGTTCACGAAAGCCGGCGTCTCACCCGGGCCCGCAAGGACACCGACCTCTCCGCCGGGTTACCCGACGCGACAAGGAAACGTCGCACCGAGGTCTTTTCTCACTTGTACCCTTTTCATCCGTTGGCGGGTGTTATCCGTCAACCGCTTAATTCTTCTGACTCCAATTACCAGGAGACCTCCCCTTCTTCTGGTGACTCCATGCAGTCAAGTCTGCCGGCCTTCAAAACTGCACCCGGGTAATAACAATCACCTTACATTACCTGTCTGTATTTACTCTTTGTATGCCTAACACTTCTGTCTTTTCAGTGCCCAGGCAAAGCTCACCAAAAGAGCAAAGAAAACCAGGTCAGCCGGAGTGCCGGACTTGCCTGAGCCGGAGACGACGGCTCAAGATCCGCCAGCCGCCTCCGAGGGCACCATTCCCATGGATACGGCGCCTGAAGCCCCTGCCCCGACCACCAAGACAACGACCGAAGCGTCAGCTAATCCGGAGGCCTCCGGCTCAACCCCACCGGCTAACGACCCGGACGTGGTAATTACCCGGACGGAGTATGTTGAGCCGGGGAGGCCGACCGCACTGGCCCAATGCTCCGCGAAGGGGGAGCTGCTGCGACCCCACCGGGCGAATCTGGATCTCTCGGGCTACGCCGATTTGAGCATTGGAGAGCTCGTTTCTGGCTACATCAGCCAGGTTCACAAGAGCCGGGACGCGAAGATCGCCATGGTCAATCAGATCCAACAAAAGTCTGAGGTAACCTTCTGCTGTCTTCTTACTTTCCGCATAGTGATCCTTGTCATGCTAGCCCCCAAGTCTATAACTTATACTTGGCATATGTTGTAGACTTAGAGTCCAGCTTACTTAATTGAACCAGCAATACGTAGATAGACACGTTCAATATGCATTAGTCCCCAAGTGCCAAGTGTCTTTGCTTGGAAAGTGCTTGGGACTTATATAATGACTGTTTAATAACCCGGAAATATATGCAGGCTACTGGCAAGAAATTTGAGTCGGACCTTGCGGGTCTCAAGAGCCGGTTAAAAACTCAAGAGATGGAGACCCGGAAGGCGAATGCCAAATTTGTCTCCAGCATCGCCGCTCAGGAGAAATTGAAGACTGAATTCAACGCTGAGCGGAAGGCCTGGGCTGAGGAGAAAGCCGCACTGGTGACTCGGGCAGAACAGGCGGAGAAGGCCCTCACTGAGAAGACCGCTGAGCTCTCCGGTCTAAAGCACCAGGTTTCCCAAATGGTGGCTGCTATCTTCGGTAAGTCGCCTCACCGGCTTTCATCAAGTCTGCACATGTTACGATTCACCCTTGTCACTGGCTTACCTGACCTTTATTAAACAGGTCCCAGGAGTGCCAACCTCAACCAGAGCGTGGTCACCAAGCTAAAGGCCGTGTACACCCTGGTGGAACAACTCTACACCGGGTCACAGCGCGCCTTAGCTGTGGTGGCCCTATCCAATGAGGTGCCAACCCATCTGGCTGAAGTCCTGCGCCGGCTCGCAGTTTTGCCACAGCGAATCCAAGAGCTACGTCGAGCCTCCGCAAGATCCGGAGCAATTGCCGCGCTGAGCCGGGCCAAAGCCTTCCTGCCGGAGCTAGACCCGGCAGACATCGCCCTGGGTTACCCCAGCCTGAAGGAAGACGGCTCCACCTTCGACCAGAAGGATTTCGCGGCATGCGTGAAGGCTGTACGCCCGGTGGCCACCATCATCGGGAACGACACCGACTTAACCAAGTATCAGCCGGGGTACAACGCGGAGAATCAGAGGATTCCAACCCCTCGTTATGAAGCTCTTAGTCTGATTCCTCCGGCTCGCCAACACACCTACGCCCCCGAGATTGACCCGGCCGGGTTAATTGACGAAGAAGCTCAGTTCGAAGCTCTCAGCGGCATCAACTGGAAGTCGTCGACCTTCGAAGCCTTGGGATCAGCCGGAGCAGAAGATGAGCCGGGGACTTCGACTCAGCAGGCGTCATAAACCGGCTAGCGGCTCACCAAACAACGCTCCACCCTTGAAACTTTGAAAGATTTTTGTAATAGAATAAGTGCAACAATTTATCTCTGCCGTGCCATCGTGCACGTAATGAATGCTGAAATCCTTTGAAGTCATTCTTTTGATGCTCCTCCGGGTCATAATTATCCTTCGTGCTTCTCAACCTTTAAAAAAGTACCTTCAAGCATCTGCATAGAAAGGTAAATCACAAGTCTCAAGACGGCTTACCACCCTCCGGATCAAATGAGCATGGTTGGTATCTTAACTCTAATGGACTTGTCTTGATGACATCCAGGATGTTCAATTAACAAGATAACTCCAAAATTAAGCCGGTCAAGCGAAACCCGGCCATGCACACGTTGTCATAATCAGAGTAGACTTTGCGATAAATCGGAACTTAGGGGCTTCCAGTTCGAATACGACCAGAGACCCGGCCCGAAAGGGGTTTAAGCCAAGATTCGGATACGATCATATAGCCCCCAATGGGTGTGGCGATGCCAATCAAGAGGGTACCGACAGCTATGTTCTCTTGGGTTCGAATACGACCCATGTTTGAACAGGAAGCCCCCAAGTGATTCTGAAAATTGTTTAACGACGCTGATTCGAATACTATCCACGTCGGTTCTCAGAGGGGTTACACTATGATTCAAATATGACCAAAGGCAACCTCCCAATGAGCTCGGCACTTTGCCAATCAAATGGGTATCGACAGCTATGTTCTCTTTGGTTCGAATACGACCCATGTTTGAACAGGAAGCCCCCAAGTGATCTTACTGCTTACGGCTAGACTCAAATGCGATCATAAGCCGGATCCTCCTTTCAAATTAGTATGACACGTATATTTGGAGGAGAAAAAAGGACAGAGGTCCTGCTTTATTGCTTATCATAATATATATATGTCTGAGATAAATATGTACACCACAAGAGCCGGTAGCTCAAGTGTAATAAGGCCGAAGCTGAGCGATATTCCACGGCCGACGGGTCTCCTCCTCAGATTTACGCGAATCTTTACGCTCCCGAACATCAATGAGGTAATATGACCCGTTGTGCAAGTTCTTACTGACCACAAAGGGCCCTTCCCAAGGTGGGGATAATTTGTGTGCATCTGTTTGATCCTGGATGAGCCGGAGCACAAGGTCGCCTTCCTGGAAGACCCGGGTTTTGACCCGGCGGCTATGATAACGGCGCAGGTCTTGTTGGTAAATCGCTGAACGGGCGGCTGCCACATCACGCTGTTCATCCAACATGTCCAGAGCAACTTGGCGCGCCTGTTCATTGTCCGTCTCAACATAAGGCGCCACACGAGGTGAATCGTGACGGATGTCGCTAGGGAGGACCGCTTCTGCCCCAGAAACCATGAAGAAAGGCGTGAAGCCAGTAGACCTGTTAGGAGTAGTGTTGATGCTCCATAAGACGGAGGGCAACTCCTCCACCCAACAACCCGGCGTCCGTTGCAAAGGGACCAAAAGCCGGGGTTTGATGCCCTTCAGAATCTCCTAGTTAGCTCTCTCAGCTTGACCATTGGACTGGGGATGAGCCACTGAAGAAACATCAAGCCGGATATGCTCTCGTTGACAAAACTCCTCCATAGCGCCTTTGGACAGATTAGTGCCATTGTCTGTTATGATGCTGTGTGGAAAGCCGAAGCGGAAGATCACCTTTTTCATAAATTGAACCGCCGTGGCTGCATCACACTTGCTAACTGGCTCAGCTTCCACCCACTTCGTGAATTTGTCCACTGCCACCAAGAGGTGGGTCTTCTTATCCTTGGACCGTTTAAAAGGCCCGACCATATCAAGCCCCCAGACCGCAAAGGGCCAAGTGATCGGGATCATCCTCAATTCCTGAGCCGGCACATGAGCCCGTCGGGAGAACCTCTGACAACCATCACACTTACTGACCAAGTCCTCCGCATCAGCGTGAGCCGTCAACCAATAAAACCCATGACGGAATGCCTTGTCCACAAGGGATTTTGAGCCGGCATGATGGCCGCAATCCCCTTCATGGATCTCGTGCAAGATCTCTTGACCTTCCTCAGGGGAAATACAACGCTGAAATACCCCTGAAACACTGCGATGATGCAACTCGCCGTTGATAACAATCATTGACTTGGCCCGCCAGATTATTTGCCTGGCCAAAGTTTCATCCTCAGGCAACTCTCCCCGGGCTATATAAACCAAGTATGGCATTGTCCAGTCTGGTATGACATGAAGAGCCGCCACCAGTCGTGCCTCCGGGTCAGGGATAGCCAAGTCCTCCTCTGTAGGCAACTTAACCGAAGGGTTATATAGGACATCCAGGAAAGTGTTAGGCGGCACCGGCTTTCGCTATGAGCCGAGCCGGCTTAAAGCATCAGCCGCCTCGTTCTTCCTGCAATCAATGTGCTCCACTTGATATCCCTGAAAGTGCCCAGCCATGGCATCAACCTCGCGGCGATAAGCCGCCATGAGGGGATCCTTAGAATCCCAAGTGCCTGATACTTGTTGAACCACCAAATCTGAGTCCCCAAAGCACCGTACCCGGCTTAAGCTCATCTCCTTAGCCACCCGAAGACCGTGGAGTAAGGCCTCGTATTCAGCCGCATTGTTAGTGCAAGGAAACATCAATTGTAGCACATACTGGAACTTGTCACCCCTAGGGGAAGCCAATACAACACCAGCCCCCGAGCCCTCCAGCTGCCTGGACCCATCAAAGTGAATAGTCCAATAGGTGTTATCCGGCTTCTGCTCAGGCACTTGCGACTCTGTCCAATCATTAATAAAATCCACCAAAGCCTGAGACTTAACAGCAGTGCGTGGCACATATTTGAGGCCATGAGGCCCAAGCTCAATAGCCCACTTAGCAATTCTCCCTGTAGCCTCTCGGTTCTGGATAATATCCCCAAGAGGGGCAGAACTGACCACAGTGATGGGATGACCCTGAAAATAATGCTTGAGTTTCCGGCTCGCCATGAACACACCATATACAAGCTTCTGCCAGTGCGGGTATCGCTGCTTGGACTCAATAAGCACCTCACTGACATAATAAACCGGCCGCTGAACCGGATGCTCCTTACCCGTCTCCTTACGCTCCACCACCATAGCCACACTGACGGCTCGTGTGTTTGCCGCCACATACAGTAGCAAGGGCTCCTTATCAACCGGAGTAGCAAGGACGGGGGGCTCTGCCAGTTGCTTTTTCAAATCCTCGAAGGCGGTATTAGCTGCATCATTCCAGACAAAGTTATCCGTTTTCTTCATCAACTGATATAAGGGCATAGCCTTCTCACCCAAGCGGCTTATGAACCGGCTTAAAGCAGCGATGCGACCTGCCAAACGCTGAACATCATTTATACATGCCGGCTTAGCTAGAGAAGTGATAGCTTTGATCTTCTCCGGGTTAGCTTCAATTCCTCTGTCAGAAACCAAGAAGCCCAATAGCTTGCCCGCAGGAACACCAAAAACACATTTGGCCGGGTTAAGCATCATCATGTAGACCCGGAGATTATCGAAGGTTTCCCTTAAGTCATCTATCAGGGTTTCCTCCTTGATGGACTTAACCACAATATCGTCCACATAAGCGTGAACATTGCGCCCGATCTGTTTATGGAGACAATTCTGTACACAACGCTGGTAAGTCGCCTGCGCACACTTGAGCCCAAAGGGCATAGAGACATAGCAGAAGGCTCCAAAGGGAGTGATGAACGCCGTCTTCTCCTGGTCCTTAACTGCCATCTTAATCTGATGATACCCGGAATAGGCATCCAAGAAACTTAAGCGTGCACAACCTGCCGTAGCATCAATGATCTGGTCAATACGGGGGAGAGCAAAAGGATCAGCCGGACACGCCTTGTTCAAGTCCGTGTAGTCCACACACATCCGCCAGGTGCCGTTCTTCTTAAGTACAAGCACCGGGTTAGCCAACCACTCTGGGTGAAAAACCTCAACAATGAACCCGGCCGCCAAAAGCCGGGCCACTTCTTCACCAATAGCCTTCCGCCTCTCTTCGTTAAACCGTCGAAGGAACTGTCTGACCGGCTTAAATTTTGGATCAACATTCAGAGTGTGCTCAGCGAGTTCTCTAGGTACACCTGGCATGTCAGAAGGTTTCCATGCGAAGATGTCCCTATTCTCACGGATGAACTCGATGAGCGCGCCTTCCTATTTCGGGTCCAGATTTGCACTGATGCTGAACTGCTGAGACGAGTCACCTGGAACAAAATCAACAACTTTAGTCTCATTAGCTGATTTAAACTTCATTGCTGGTTCATTCTCCGTGGTTGGCTTTTTCAGAGAGGTCATATCTGTTGGGTCAACATTGTCTTTATAAAATTTCAACTCTTCTGTGGCACAAACAGACTCTGCATAAGCTGCGTCACCTTCCTCACACTCCAGAGCCACTTTCCGGCTGCCGTGAACCGTAATGGTCCCGTTGTGACCCGGCATCTTGAGTTGTAAGTACACATAACACGGCCGTGCCATGAACTTGGCGTAAGCCGGCCGTCCAAATATGGCGTGGTAAGGACTTCTTATCTTGACCACCTCAAAGGTCAACTTCTCCACCCTGTAGTTGTTCTCATCACCGAAGGCCACTTCCAGTTCGATCTTGCCGACTGGATAAGCCGATTTACCGGGTACCACACCATGGAAGATAGTATTTGACTGGCTGAGGTTCTTATCAACTAGCCCCATACGACGGAAAGTCTCATAATAGAGGATGTTGATGCTGCTGCCTCCATCCATGAGTACCTTTGTGAACTTATAGCCTCCCACTTGAGGAGCCACCACTAAGGCCAGGTGGCCCGGGTTATCCACCCGGGGAGGGTGATCCTCCCTACTCCACACTATGGGCTGCTCCGACCACCGTAAGTAGCGTGGAACCGCCGGCTCAACAGCATTAACAGCCCTCTTGTGAAGCTTCTCGTCTCGTTTGCACAAACTAGTGGTGAACACGTGATACTGTCCACCGCTAAGCTGCTTTGGGTTGGTCTGATAGCCCCCCTGTTGCTGTTGATGACCCTGACCAGACTGTTGATTAAAGCCCCCTTGACCGTTCTGAGGACCGGAATTTGACCCGCCGCCCGGGCCATGAAAGCCGCTGGCGCCTGAGCCGCCACCCGGACCATTGTAGTTTTTAAAGGCCTTCATGATAGCACAATCCTTCCACAGATGAGTCGCTGGCTTCTCTCTAGAACCGTGTCTCGAACAAGGTTCATTCAACAGGTGTTCCAGAGAAGGTCCTGACCCGCCGCCTCGGGGAGGGGGCCTCCCCTTGCGTCGCTGGTTATTACCTTGAGAGTTGGTGTTGGCTACAAACTCTAGGCTGCCATCGGCCTTGCGCTTGCCTCCTCCTTGGTTCCCCGGGCTAAACTGAGGACCCTTGCCGTTGCCGTTCTTCTTTCCCTTCCCTGCCCTTTCATCATCTGAAGGGGGATCCTTGGTACCATCGGAATCGGCGTACTTGACAAGAGCTGCCATCAGTGTACCCATATCAGTAGAGTCACGCTTAAGCCGCCCGAGTTTCATCTTTAGGGGCACAAAGGGACAGTTTTGTTCCAACATTAAGACTGCAGAGCCGGCATCCATCTTATCCGATGAATGTATGATCTCCTTGACCCGGCGAACCCAATGGGTCGTGGATTCACCCTCCTGCTGCTTACAGTTAGTCAGATCCACGATTGACATAGATTGCCTGCAGGTATCTTTGAAGTTTTGGATGAACCGGGCTTTCAGCTCAGCCCAAGACCCGATGGAGTTCGGCGGTAACCCTTTCAACCACGTGCGGGCAGTTCCATCTAACATCATGGTGAAATATTTGGCCATGGCCGCCTCGCTGACTTCCAGCAATTCCATAGCCATCTCATAACTCTCGATCCAGGCTGCCGGCTGTAAGTCTGCTGTATAGTTAGGCACCTTCCTAGGTCCTTTGAAGTCCTTGGGTAGACGTTCATTACGGATAGCTGGCATCAAACACGGGACACCCCCGGTTCTAGTAGGGATACCCGCATCAACGGACATCGTCGGATAAGCCGGGGGGGTCTGGTAAGCCATCACTTGAGGCGCCTGCTCCGCCTCCTGGCGTGCTTGGTCTGCTACGTAGAAGGCTCCATTATGAGCCGGGCCATGACCAGGGGGCGGGTCATGGCGTCGGACATTACTTGAGCCGGTCGTCGAGACCATGTGCCGGCTGTAACTCGGGCTCTGCCCTGGACGAGGGATTGAATGGATCCTATCCCGGCTGTAGGAGTACGCCTCTTGCTGCGCCAGCGCTGTCTGGAGGAGTTCTCTGACCCGGCGGGTCTCAATAGCCGTCGGAGAGTCGCCATCAACGAGCAGAGCCGCCAGCCGTGCCGCTGCGACGACCATGTTCTCCAGCGGGTTATTATAATGGCCCAGGGGTATTGGCACATACTGAGGCGGGGCGGGGGGCCCCTGGGGAGGCCCCATCACTCGTGGTTGAATAAGGGGTCCAGATCCGGGTGCTACGACCCCCGGCGGGTGACTAGACCCTGCACCCGGTGTGTTGAAGAGGTTGCGCGGATCGTAAACCGGCGGGAGTCGAGATTGAGCCTTTTGATGCCTCCTTCTCATGACCTCATTGGCCGCGTTCTGATCCATCGTGAGTTGGAAGGACTGCGCCTGAATCAGCTGAGTCCGGGCATCGAGAGCCGCCCGCTCCGCAGCCAGTCTGATCCCTTCCGCTGCAAGGTCCTCTTTAGCTTTTATCAGATCCAATTTTAGCTGTGCCACCGCCGTATCATGCTGAACTTGATCCGCCGGGTCGACCGTTGCGGTTAACAGGGCCGTCATCTTATCCATGAGATCCATCAGCACCTGAGCCGGGGAAGGCACCGGGTTTTCCGATCCGGAAGCGGGGTTCTGAACAGGCTGCGCACCAGCCATAAAAACTCCAACCTGACTTGGCGGCTCAAAAAGGTCCGGAATACTGCTGCCATCGGAATAACTCATGAGCCTGCCATCTTGAAGTTGGTACAACGAGTTTGACTCATCAGCGGCCGACTCGCCGTCAGAGCCGGCGGCCGCCTCATCCCCAGACCCTGATGGATCAAAGGGCCCTCCGTGGATGCATCCCACAAAAGCGCACTTTAAGGCAGGCCGGGCCCGGGCGGGTCATGCGCGCTGAGCCGTTTCGATGAGACCGGCGCGGCGATCCGGCTCGGGGCCCGGCTCTCCAATCTTGCCGATGAAGACATGAATTCCACCGAAGGGGACCCGGTACCCGTACTCCACTGAGCCGGCGTCGGGGCCCTAGTCCGCATCGTCAATGTAGAGCTTGCCGCGACGACTCTTGGTCATCCGGCCCACAGCGTATCCCTTGAGCCCTTCGAAGCTGCCCTTCAAGAACTCAAATCCACCGTGCGCCAGCCCCACGGTGGGCGCCAACTGTCGTGGAATTGTCACGGCAGATGTCCTCGGGTTAGGACTTAGTAGTGGAGCCATCGCAATTGGGAAGCTTGAAGGGGTTAAGTGGGACAAGGAACACGAGGATTTATACTGGTTCGGCCCCTTACGGTGAAGGTAAAAGCCTACGTCCAGTTGAGGTGGTATTAATCAGGGTTTCGATAACCAGGGAGCTAAACAGCTATGCCCGGCTCTCGATCAGATTGTTGTCACCCCTAAACCGCTGCCGGGTCGTCCCTTTCTATAGGGAGGTTGGCACCCAGCGGCCCTTAGAGTCCCGGCCGGCTCATAAGAGTGTCCGGCTCGGACTCTAAACAATACTTGCCTTACACTACAAGTCTACTATAACAATGATGATAACTATGGGCAATAAGCCATCGCCGGGTCTCAGCCCATCTCTGGCCCATTATCTTGAAACTTAGCTCCGGGCTTCTGGCAATGACCCTTAGTGTAACCCGGCCCTCATGGCGGGTGACTCCCAGGTCTATATCCTCAACAGGATGCCCACTTATAAATAGGTAGAGGGAGCTAGGAGACTCCAAATGAGGTGCGGTTTTCGCCCACACGATCGTGATCGAACGACCTAGAGCATGGAAGAGAGTTTGGTGGGCTTTGGGCTGGTTTTGGAGGGGTTTTTTGCTGGACACTCAAATGGACTTTGCGGATGCCTGGTTAACCGGTGGAGTACCAAACGACCTCCGAATGGAACGAAACTTGACCGGTAGTCTCCGGGTGGTATAATAAGACCACTTGACAAGCCTCGGTCCATTCCGAGAAAGTTTGACACACGCACACGAAAGAAAACTAGAGGGGTGCATCGGAGGAGATAGGAGCGCCGGATTGGAAAACGGACAACGGGGAAAATGCTCGGATGCATGAGACGAACACGTATGCGAATGCGATGCACATGATGACATGATATGAAAATGCATGACATGACAAAATACAAAACGAAAGACAAAACCCGACAACGGAGGGAAAAAACATATCACATAGCCAGAAATGGCAAGAGTCGGAGTTACAAATATGGCAAGTTACATGCGGGGTGTTACAGCTTTGGCGTGCGCACAGCTGCTCCTCGACTTCCCTCCTGCTGCGGAGAAGCTCGACGAGTGGAGAGCCACCATCCGGAGCCTCATCGCCGTCGCCAATAAAGATGATCCATGACCAGCGGGGCCTTCGGGCCGGCGCTCCGTCGAACCACCGCATGCCAGCGGTGGAGGGGCCGGGGGTGCTGCGGCCACGGTGCACTCTCCTCCTCCACGCCAGCCACAGCGGGTGTCGGTCCGTCGCGATGACGCTTGTGATGATATTTCCATAGCGTCATCCGACCCACGGACCCACCACGACCAACGCGAAGTTCTTCGAGAACGAGCTCATGAAGATGCTCGAACCACTATCGAGTGCCGGCCTGATACACGCCCCCAGTCGGACAAGCGGCCGGGACCCGCTGTGGACCACCCAGCATCGGGGCGCTCCGGTGGCCTACCTTATGAGGTGGGCTGCCCAGCCTTTACCCGTGAGTTGCGGCAGTTCCAGTGGCCGTCCCGCCGCATGTTCAAGCCCGACGTCGGCGAGAAGTACACTGGCAAGACTCATCCGTCAGAGTTCCTCAGCATCTACACCATCGCGATGCAGGCTGCCGGCGCTCGCGAGGACAAGGTGCTTGCCAATTACTTCCCGTTCGCACTGAAGCCCAATGTCATGTCTTGGTTGATGCACTTGCCGGCAGATTCCATTTCTTCTTGGTCGAATCTGTGCCATGAGTTCGTTGGCGCCTTCACTGGAGGCCACCAAGCTCATGGCCAGGCCAGTGATTTGCATATCATTCCCCAGAAGGAAGGGGAAAACCTGCGCAAGTACATCCAGAGATTCAGCCGGTTGCAGTACAACATCCCCGACGTTCATCCTGCCGCCTTGATCAGAGTGTTCCACCAGCACGTGCGCAACCGCAAGATGCGCGAAGAGCTGGCGATGACCAAGGTTAAGGATGTGGCCAAACTTTATGTTCTGGCCCATAGGTGCGCCCGGGCTGAAGAGGGAAGGAAGTACCCCGGCGAGGATGCCAGTGCGGAAACCAACTCTAATGATGAAGACACCGCCGCCCCGACGAAGAAGGGCCAGCGTCGCAACAGGAAGCGCAAGGGCAAGACCGTGCTTGCCGTCGAGGGATCTGACAGCACCGGCGCTGCCAAGAACGCCAAGGCAGACGACCCCGGCAAGGAGATTGCCGGGTGCGCCGCCTGCCAGGCCTTGGCGGCTGCCGACAATCCAGGAAGCTCCGACAAGCAGTACTACAAGATCCACCGCACCAAGGGCCACGACCTCCAGAACTGCCGACAAGTCGAGTAGCTTGCTGAGAAGCAAAAAGCTGAGTACAAGAGGCGGGACAAGGAGAAGGGCCAGGATGGTGCCGAGGGATCTGGCAAGAAGCGTGGCGGCCAAGGAGGCCGCCACGGCAAGGACAACCAGCAAGAGAGGCCCGCCCGGGGCCGTGACAAGAAGCAAGAAGACGATGATCATGACGAGGACGACGAGTCCGGCGAGCAAGAGTTCCAGAAGGCTACGGAGGCCATGTGCGTCGATGGTGGCGCCTTGCTGCATACTTCTCACCGCCAGCTCAAGCAGTGGGCGCGTGAGATTACAGCAGCAGAGCCATCGTTCGACGCTCAGAATCCGCTGAAGTGGTCCAGCACGCCCCTCATCTTTGACGCCGAGGACCACCCTGACCGCACAATCGCGGTCGGGTGTTTGCCATTGTTGGTCTCGCCAACGATACACAACCTCAAGGTGAACAAGATGTTGGTCGATGGCGGGGTCGGCCTAAACTTGATCTTGCCCGTCGTGATCAAAAGGCCGCAAATTCCTGATGGAGACCTCGAGGAAATGGGCATGTTTGAAGGGGTCAGTTCGGGGAGGAGCCAGCTGCAGGGGAAGCTCACACTGCCCGTGACCTTTGGAGGAGAGTTGAACTACAGGACGGAGAGGATCGTCTTTGATGTGGCCGAGATCCCCTTGCCCTACAACGGGATCCTCGGCCGCCCGGCACTAGCCAAGTTCATGGCGGCGTCGCACTACGCCTACAACATGTTGAAGATGCCCGGGCCGTTGACCATCATCTCCGTCCCCTCCGACAAGAAGGATGCGCTGATTTGCGTCGACCAACTCTACCGGGAAGCAGTTGCAGCAGCTGCCTCCAAGGCACTTGCTCCTACCGCTGAAGCCCCGAGAGGGAAGAAGAAGCCTGGCAAGACCTCTCGCACCCACTCCGGCAAGCGCACCTCTTCGGAGTGTTGTGCTACCGTCGAGGACGTGCCAAAGAGCTCCACCGGCAAGAGCAAGAAAACCAGAGCTAAGCCACCGCAGACCAAGAAGGTGTCCGTTAGGGAGGATGGCACGGGAGGGGCTTTCACCATAAGCTCCACCCTTGACAACAAATAGGAAGGCGCGCTCGTCACCTTCCTACGGGCGAATGTCGACGTGTTTGCATGGCAAGCATCCGACATCCCCGGTGTTCCCAGGGAGGTGATTGAGCACCACCTAGCTGTCTGTCCTCATGCGTGGCCCGTCAAGCAGAAGGTCAGGAAGCAGGCTCTGGAAAGGCAGGAGTTCATCACAGAGGAGATCAGGAAGTTGGAAGCGGCAGGTTTGGTGAGAGGAGTGCTCCATCCGACGTGGTTGGCCAATCCGGTGGTGGTGCGCAAGGCAAATGGGAAGTGGAGGTTGTGTACCGACTACACAGATATCAATAAGGCTTGTCCCAAGGACCCCTTCCCGTTGCCGCGCATCGACCAGATTATTGACTCCACGGCCGGGTGTGACCTGTTGTCATTCCTTGACGCCTACTCAGGCTACCACCAGAACTTCATGACAAGAGAAGATGAAGAGAAGACTGCATTCATCACCCCATGTGGTACGTATTGCTTTTTACGGATGCCTTTTGGGTTGAAGAGTGCTGGCTCGACATTTGCAAGAGCGGTCCAAATTGGCTTTGAACCCCAGCTCCATAGAAATATGGAAGCATACATGGATGACATAGTGGTCAAAACCAAGGACAGGGCAACTCTTGTACAAGACCTGGAAGAGACGTTTGCCAACCTGCGCAAGGTCAACCTCAAGCTGAACCCTGAGAAGTGTGTCTTCGGCGTTCCGTCCGGCAAGCTTCTCGGGTTCTTTGTGTCGCAGCGCGGGATCGAGGCAAACCCAGACAAGATCAAGGCTATCGAGCAGATTGAGGCGCCCAAGCGGATCAAGGATGTGCGCCGGCTCACTGGCTGCGTTGCCGCCATGAGCCGATTCATCTCCAAGTCTGCCGAGCGCGCCCTTCCTTTTTTAAAATCCTGAAGAAGGCAGGCCCAATGGAGTGGACCCCAGAAGCCGAGGCGGCATTGCAGGATCTGAAGAAATACCTTTCCTCCACGCCAATACTGGTTGCGCCTAAACCACAAGAGCCGTTGCTGCTGTATCTAGCGGCAACGAATCAAGTGGTCAACGCCGCACTGGTGGCACAGAGGGAGGTCGACGAGGAGGCAGTGGCGATGGCAGGACCGGCGGATGGAAAGCCAGAGATTCCCCCGGCAGGGCCTGGTGCTGGCAAGGCAAGGCCCCCGGCAGAGTCTGACGCCATCGGGGCGGTGCCCGCACAGTCAAGTGAAGTGGTGCAGAAGAAGATGATGATGCAGCACCCGGTTTACTTTGTCAGCTCCCTCTTGCAGGGGCTAGGTCGAGGTACTCCGGTGTGCAGAAGTTGCTCTTCGGCCTCCTTATGGCCTCGAGGAAGCTGTGTCATTACTTCCAAGCCCACGAGATCACTGTCGTCACCCGCCTCCCATTGCAACGGATACTGCACAACCCAGATGCGACCGGAAGGATTGTGGAATAGGCCTTGGAGTTCTCGAGCTTTGGGTTGAAGTTTGAAAGTACCTCGACAATCCAGAGCAGAGTCTTGGCGGAGTTCATTGTAGAATGGACCTCAACGCCCGACGAAGAAATTCAAGAGACCGCTCTCCCCGGCAAGGAAGCAAGCCGCCACTGGATCATGTACTTTGATGGGGCTTTCTTGCTGCAAGGCGCCGATGCCGGTGTGCTGCTTGTCGCACCCGCCGGAGAGCACCTCAAGTATGTGATCCAGGTGCACTTTCCCAGGGAGATGTCCACAAACAACACTGCTGAATACGAGGGGCTACTTGCCGGTCTCAGGATCACGGCGGACCTCAGGGTGAAAAAGCTCATCGTCAGGGGTGATTCACAGCTTGTCGTCAGACAAGTTAACAAGGATTATCAGAGTCCGTTGATGGAGGCCTACGTAGATGAGGTGAGGAAACTGGAGGAGCGCTTCGACAGTATACAAGCAGAGCACGTTCCCCGAGCGGAGAACGACATCGCTGACTACCTGCAAAACGCGCTGCACTCAAGCTACCTGTGGAACCAGGTACCTTTTTGCTTCGGTTAACTCAACCATCCGTCGAGCCGTCAACAGAGCAGAACAAGCGGAGGAAGTCAGGCCCCGGCAACTACTTTCCAGCCGAGCTCCCAGGTTGCCGGCAAGGGTGTTGCCACGGATCCTGAGCCTGCCGAGGGACGGCTAGCTCCGGCAGGGCGCCAAGCCCTGGCCGTAGAGACGGCTGCCCCCATGGAGGAAGAGATGCCTTTGGTCCTTGCCGTCGAGCCCCAGGCTCCAGCATGGGCACGACATACCATCCATTTCCTCCAGACAGGGGAACTTCCTGAGGAGCAGGAAGAAGCGAATAAAGTAGCCCATCGGTCTGCCTTGTAACAGTTCGCCGATGACGTCCTGTACAGAAGAAGACCGAACGGTGTGAAATTGAAGTGCATCTCCTGGGAGGAAGGACTGGAGCTGTTGGCAGAGATACATGGAGGCATATGTGGCTCCCACATAGGGTCAAGGGCCCTTGCCGGCAAGGTATTCCGGCAAGGCTTCTTCTGGCCCACCGCCCTCCAGGATGCAACAACACTTGTAACCAAGTGTGAAGCGTGTCAGTTCCATTCAAAGAAGCTTCATCAACCAGCTCAAGCCCTTCAAACAATCCCTCTCTCCTGGCCATTTTCGGTCTGGGGGCTCGACATACTGGGCCCCTTCCCTCGTGCTGTCGGGGGCTTTGAGTACTTGTACGTTGCAATCGACAAGTTCACAAAGTGGCCGGAGGTGGAACCGGTGAGGAAGGTGATAGCACAGTCAGCCGTCAAGTTCTTCAAGGGACTAGTCTGCCGTTTTGGTGTGCCAAACAGAGTCATCACTGATAACGGCACGCAGTTCACAAGCCACACCTTCATGCAATACATTCAAGACCTCGACAGCAAGGTCTATTTTGCTTCCGTGGCACACCACCAGAGCAACGGCCAAGCAGAGACGGCAAATGCTAAAGTGTTGCGAGGCCTGAGAACGAAGACCTTTGACAAGCTGCACAAGAGTGGAAGGCGCTGGATTGATGAGTTGCCGACGGTTCTTTCGTCGATCAGGACGACGCCAAATCGAGGCACCGGCCAGACACCCTTTGCCCTAGTATATGGGGCAGAAGCAGTTCTCCCCACGGAACTCATGTACGGGTCACCTCGGTTGCTTGCTTATGCTGAGCTTGAGCAAGAGCAGTTGCGGCAAGATGACGCAACGCTCCTTGAGGAAGATTGTCTTCGGGCGGCTGTGAGAGCAGCACGCTACCAGCAGGCCTTGCGCCGCTACCATAGCCGCAAGGTCCATGCCCGAAGCTTTGAGGAAGGCGACCTTGTTCTTCGGCGCGTTCAGTCAGCCAAGAATTCCAACAAGTTGACGCCGAAGTGGGAAGGCCCTTATCGGGTAATACGAGTCACCAGGCCCGGCGCAGTCCGCCTGGAGACCGAAGATGCTGTCCCAGTGAGCAACTCCTGGAACATCGAGCATCTTCGCAAGTTTTACCCATAAGGCGCGGCTTGTCGGGCCTCCCGGCAAGCCACCTTTTGTACAAGCTTTGCCGGCAAGGCATGTAACCCTCTGTACAAAGCCAGGTGCAGACCCTGAGCATAAATAAACGAAGCACTGGTGCCCTAAGTTATAGCATGCATGCTAGGTTAAGTCTCTTCCTCGGTTAGAGTTGATAGTGCTTAGCGGTGACTAACCCCTAGCCTAGAGGTCGAGTGTGCGTATTTCTATCTTCTTTGGTTCGCAGGGCACGCGGACATGTCTCCTGAGCCGCTTGGGAGAAAGAGGATGGACCGGCGCTCCGTCCTCGGCAAGCCAGGATCGCCGGGGGCTGAAGACACAAGGATCCAACCACGGCAAGCCAAGGTTGCCGGGGGCTGCGGATTCAGATAAGTCTTTTATCCCCTGTTATGCACTTCCGTATAGAACTGGGACATATGAAACCTCGTTTATATTCTTAAAACCACCGTGCTCCCCTTTTCCTGTACCCAAGAGCTATCCCCTGGATCGGAACTTGGTCATAGTCGCGGTGGCAAGAGAAATGAACGAGGGGCCTAACCCTGCTTCGCCCCTGCCTCTGCCAAGAGCGTGAGAATGGTCGACCAAAGCGGGGGGACGGCAAGGCCGGTTGCCGGGCGACAATGTTTATCTTAAAAATAACAAGGATTCATCCTTGGCATGGGCCTCGCTCACGCACAAAGGACCCGGCAAACACCCTTTCTCATTAAAAACATCCCATACAGGTACAGTTCATACGAAATTACAAACATGAGCAAGGGGATTACAAGTCTTAAATCTAACAAGTGCCCGCAGGCTTACAAACTAAAAAAAGAGAGATAAGGTGCCCGTAATCCCTTTCTTGTCCCTATCCTCAGGAGGTGAAACAAGATAGCAGGATGGAAAAAGCAGCGCCTAGGCAAGGTGCGAGAAGCAGAAGGCGCCAAGAGAGCATCCCGGTGCCGGCGGAGGGGCTGGAAGATGAGGCAACGGCCTGACAATACGTGACGTAGGCGTCGGTGCTCGCGTACTCTGAGTTGACGGACGCCGCCCAAGGAGGCAATGGGGAACGCGCCGATGGAGAGCTTGACGAGGAAGGCCCTCGGCAGGGCGCGAGGCCGAGGGAGGGGCGGCGTGATCAGTCGAAGTCGGGGTTGGCATCCTGCCGCCCGACTCCCTTGTCGTCGTTGTCGCTGTCCTCCTCGTCACTCCCGCTCGAGGAGGAATCTTCATCGTCGGAGGAGCTCTCCACACAGCACTTCAGGCGAGTTCCAAGGTCTCCAAAGACCTTGACGGAGAGCAAGCCGCCCTCCATTAACTTGAAGTAGAGGACGAGCCCCACCGTCAAGCTATGGATGCGGGCGAACGTCTTCCATCCGCGATGGAGATACATAACATGCGGAGCGGGGAAGTCGACGTCGACCCGTGTGCCGCCGGTCCTGCAGCCCCTCATGTGCAATCTGAGGGTTTGGGGCGGATCGAGCTCCATCTCCTGAGCAAAGGGGGTGGGGAGATGGAGGCGACGACGCGGTGGCCGGCGCAGCCTGATGAAGAACTCACGGGGCTGGTCCCCGATGTGGCCCTCCATCGCGGGAGGCACCGCTGGCGGAGGCGCGGCCGCCGCGCCACCTCATCCCCCTCTCCCCCGACCGCCGCGGCGACCTCGGCCACGCCCCCTCCCCATTCCTCTCGTGGCTGGCTCCGCCGCCACGGGCTCATGGGAAGGAGGGACGCGCTGACGAGCAGCGACCCTCGCCGCCACCGTCGAAGGCCCAGCGCCTCCTCTCGCCATGGCAGGTGGAAGAAAGAAGCAAAGGTGAAGGGGGGTGGATACTGAAGGAATGTGGGACAAGGCCCTCCCTCGCCCTCCTTATAAAGGGGCGGGGTCGAGACTCGGCCACCCCACTCAGCCAATCCAGCCATCGGGGGCGCAGAGAGGCAGGACAGACCCGCTGCCCCAATCAGCGACGGCCCGGTTTCCCGCCTCCATCACCTGCCACTTGCATGGAGGACGCATGGCGAGTGATCAGGATCGAAGGGACGGGTGAGGCGACCGTTCCCCGCCCCATGACCATGGGGCGTGGGCGGCTTGAACACTGCGAGTCAAGTCCACCCAGTAAATGAGCCGCGCCTCCACGCCTCCCTCTTTTTATGGGGAAGGCGCGAGCCGCCTCTTTACCACGATGTGACGCATGCATGCGGAAACCGCCCCACGCATGCCGCCCACATCACACACGATCCCCCATGTCGCGTGTTCAACGCGGGTCATGGGGAAGCGCAGCGGACGAAGAGTTACCGCGGTAAAAATCTGCCCCGCCTGCCCGCGCACCGTTTTGGGCCTGGCCCAATAACGTGTCGCGCTTATGTGTGGCCCAGGCCCGGGGGCTCCTGTCGGTGTACAAAAGTAGGGGCTCTCCTTTTGACCCCT
The DNA here is from genome assembly GCF_018294505.1 of Triticum aestivum. NCBI lineage: Eukaryota > Viridiplantae > Streptophyta > Magnoliopsida > Poales > Poaceae > Triticum > Triticum aestivum. The sequence continues at coordinate 30,288,105 of NC_057808.1, forward strand.
TTACTTGTCCACGGGTAGTCGGAGCCGCGTGCCACGGCTGCACATAGCAAGGCAAGGGACGGAAGCCGGAGAGGAGCCAAAGCACAAGATGGCCAAGGCAACGCCAAGACCAAAGATACCAAAGAGCGAGAGGGCGAGGTGGACTCCCCCGGCAAGATCCTTGCCGAGGCAGGCCTCCACAGCCTGGGCAAGAACCTTGCCGGGGAAACTTGCCCAAACACCAACAGAGCGAGCCGCCCTTGAGCCCACGGGTTCCAAGCCAACCAACTACGATTGGACCAGGGCTCGGGAGGCACCTCTGTGGTGGCATGCAGATCTTTGTCAAGACCATAGATATATGAGATTAGATGAGGACCAGAAGACGGCGACCCTCGGCGGGATCCTTGCCGAGGAGATCCACAAGACCCCGGGCAAGCGCCTTGCCGGGGACGACTACAACACCACGGCAAGACCCTTGCCGGGCCCCCGGCAAAGCCCTTGCCGAGGGCGTCAGCAGGGCCACAGCCAGGCTCGTGTCGAACAAAACTCCACCACCGTCCCCAAGCAGCTGCTAGCTCAACCAGCTGGGCAGGCACCTGCGTGGCGACGGGCGGCCTCTACGCCAACTCAGCAAGCACATGCGTGGTGGCATGCAGATCTTCGTGAAGACCCTACCACCGCACCACCTCAGCTGCATGCCTTCCTACATGGCACCGCATGCATTGCTGGCCAGGGCGCGTGTCGAAGCGAAGAGGAGCGGTGACGGACGGGACGGGCCTCGCTCCAGTCCCCGATAAAGCTAGGGGACACCTAAGCGACGCATTAAATGCGTCTTGTCCTGTAATACAGGCGGTAAGCTCATAGTACTGTAGGGCTTTCCACCTCCTGTGTGCCACTGTGGTAGCCCCTTTCGACTATAAAGGGAGGCCCATGTTGTACTAGAAGAGGATTCGGCTCCTTGGAACTACACACAGCCACCATAGCTAGTTCGAGAGCTCAAGAACACTCAATACATCCACCAAAGCAGGACTAGGGTTTTACGCATCCTCGCGGCCCGAACCTAGGTAAACGATCCTTGTGCTGACTGTTAATCCTGCTCTTCTCACAACCCCGCGCTCCGGCAACCGTAGTAGGGATTCTTGTGATCCCATAGGTGTCGTTTCCCACCGACAACAAGTCGACCTGACCTGACAGATTCAAAATATACTAAGGGAGAATAACTCGACCTGACCAGTCGACCGCAAGAGAAGAGGATCATCTTAAAGAAGAGCAGAAGAGCAGGCAGATTGAAGATATTACAAGTCTTTCTATACAATGTCGGTTGGCCACCCATGATGAACCAAAGCGCACAAAGAAATACTATTCCTTCCGGTCTCTCCATATGTGGCTCACATGCATTTCGAAACTAAAGTAGGAACATTTAGCTGACCAATTAAACATCTCTCAGTTTTACTAATATCAGCATAATATCAGATTTGAATTTGTACAACTAAGCGTGTTTACCTCGATGGGTGGGGCAGTGCTATTACGACACGAACCACATAGGCTGATCGTGGTCATCATAAAATGGGGAAACCGTAAACATGATGAGTATAGTGTTGACCGTGGCAGTGGGATGGCAGATCTGAAGCTGTAAACAGCGCAAAGGGTAGTTAGCAACCGATGTTTTCTTTGAAATAACAACTAAGATTTGGTATGGACAAGAAAGTACAGTCAACAAGTGACAAAGAAATGCAATTCTGTTGTCTCTCTATATTTCGCGACATGCATTTGGAAACTCAAGTGGGACCTTTAGCTAACCAATTAAATGTGTCTGTTAACTAATATCAGTATCATATCACAATCATATTTGAACAACTAAGCTTTGGAATTTTGAGTGTTGTGTTGTTTAGCTTGAAGGGTGGAGTAATGCTAGTACGACATAAACCACCTACGCAGATCATAGTAGAGTAGATAAAAGGGGAAAACCCTAAGCATCAAGAGTAAACTCAGGAAAGTGGAACTAGCTGGACCAGTGGGTGCGCACATGCTTTTCGAAACGAATATAGGAACATTAGGTGACCAATTAAACGTTCTCTGTTTTAGTAATATGAGCATCATATCAGATTCGTATTTCAACACGTAAGTTTGGAATTATGAGTGGCATGTTGTTTCGCTTGATGGGTTGAGGTCTTGAGGAGCAGTGCTAGCACGACACGAAGTAGTGAAGCACCTACAATGATGGTAGTGAATATAAAGGGGGGAAACCATAATCTTTACGTCTATAGTGACCGTGACATGGCGGATCTGAAGGTGCAAACCGGACAAAGCTACTTCGCAACCAATGTTTGCATTCAACTAGCCACTACGATTTGGTACAGATAAGAAAAGTATAGTAAACAATTTAAGATCTATTTTCCGGGTGAGATTAATAACTTAAGCACATATGGAAGAGTACCACCTCTCTTGCGACGCCGCGTAGGCCCCTGCTGATACGTTGAGGGTGCTGCGGGTGCGATGGCTGTCGGCGGCGGGAACGAAGACTTTAGATGGCAGACGGCCGGGTAGGGGGATAAATCCTATTGCCGTGGACGAGGTGGTCATAGGAGCGGCAACGGCAAGGTGGACGACGACGCCGATGAAGCGAGATGACGCGATGAAAGGATCCTGGTCCGGTGCCGTGGATGAAAGACGTCCATCTCTTGCAGTGGACGACGGGGTAGGGGTAGCGGCTCCGGCAAGGTGGAGGATGGGGTGGCGGACGGAGGAGGCTGGCCGCAGTGGGGAGGTTGTCGTGGCGCCGATGGTGTATGAATGGGGAAATGGAGGGGGAGGGGGATCTCAAACTTTGGGACGCGCTTGTCTGAAATGTGGGAAAGTTACGAACTTATCCCCCATTTAAAATTTTGGACATCACGTCGGTTGGGGATAGGACGGTAATCTCGCATCTCCCAAATATTTGCCGGTAATGATTTCGGGCGAGGAGAGGGTGTTTTGCCGCCCACGGTTGGCGCCCACGGTGTATGAACGGGGCTGACAGGTAGGGCGGTTGTGTCACGTCTGAGGGAAGTTACACATCTGCCCCTATTTAAAATATTACCCTACATCGATTTCGGATGAGGAGAGTTTGTTTTGCCGCCCACCGTGGATGAATGGGGAAATGGAGGGAGAGACACATGTCTTTCGGACGAGCTTGAATCAAATGTGTTTTGCCGCCCACGTTTGGCGCTCACCGTGTCTGAATGGGCTCAGAGGCCGCCGTGTCACGTCTGATTGAAGTTACTAGTCTACCCCTATCGACAGCAGTGTAAATCCGGTCGATAAGGATGTCAAGTGTCAGGGGTAGACAGTAATTTCCATCTCGCAAACACTTGCTTCGGGCAGCCCACAAATGATATTGGGTGTTTAGACGCTTCATTCAAAACTTGGGAGAATTAGCATTCACGTTTTCCCTGGGCCCTGGCAACTAAATCCAAATCCAATTTTTATTCGATTACGAATATCCACAGATAATTCTACGTTTTGTTATTTATTTCTTCAAAACCACAACAAAGATTTATTCCACCTTTATATATGATTATGATTTAGAAATGTCGTGATCGAATTCAGTAGGTTGGATACACTTTGAGTCAAATAGTTATTTCATCCAATACAATATGCTCACACGAAAAACAGTTCACCTTATGTCAATCATACAAGTACTGAGGATTACCTCGCCTAAAAAATTCGGATCATTACAACACATGGACAACATAGGGGGTCTTACAACATAATCCATTAAAAGACATGACACAACATGCAAGTACAATAATCTAATGACAATTTCAACTGCTATCTAAAGAAGAACTGGGATTACCCTGGGCTTCAGATAGCAGAAGCAGCAGGACCTCCTCTATCTTCAAATGCAACATTCTTACTTCCTCCAATTCTTGGGTTGCTTGCATAATGCGTGCAGCTAATTGCATAATTTCCAGCCTCAAGATCGAGATTACCTCATTCATGGCAGCCACACCATCTCTTTCTGCCTCTAGTAGAGCCTCAAGAACTATAATATCTGTGCTCAGACTGCTCTCCGGTGGTGTTGCCTCTGAACTGCTACCATCTGGTAACATGGATGGCGCACTGCTTCCACAAATAGATTCTGGGGTTGTACATTGTGTCCTAGTGTGAACGGCATCCTGAAAGGTTTCCGCTGGACATAAGTAAGAGATAGTTATCGCATGATCCAGGCAGTAAGCTTACATGGTAAACGACATACGAATTATTGCCGAGCATGGGAAGCTATATTTAAATGGTTCGAAGCAGCATTAGCCGAAAAGGAATTAAAATGGTAAGATGAAACTAGGGATGTAAGTGGCAAATAAACGACATCCGCCAGTCCCATCTAGTTAGTTTTTGCTAGCTCCCTGGTTCATTTTCCTCAGAAAACAAAAACTCTTTTGAACTATCATACCACTAGTGGACTTTAATCGGGATTAAACGGGACCCAGTTGACATCCCTAGTTTAAAGGGAGTGTACCACCACTATATTCAAGTTGCCAAGGCATCTAAGCAGTTGAAATAATCTGAGAGAGCACTTAATAGTGTGTCATCATATAAACTATGAAGACAGTCTTGTGATGAAGTTCAGAGGAAAAGTTAAGGACTCAAATGAACTAGGCATGCATTTCTTTACGATAGTACAGTAGGCACTGCTGACATATTGGCCAACTCAGGTATAGCGTAACAAGTAACAAACAAGTATTCGAATCAAGCAATATAGCAAAGCAGACAACTGAACTATTTGTTATTTTGTAGGATTACAGGTTGAGGGCACAAGCCAAGAAAGCAGCCCACACGCATTACATTTCACATGTACTAAAACACACTGGCTTACCATATGTTGATGTGAAGCCTCGCAGCTGTTGCAATGTTCTTTGAAGATATCGTCAGCATCCCGTGGTTGCAAATCTACTTGTTGTAGTTTATTCTGCACCCTCTATTTAGGTAAAATTAATTTTAATCGCATGCACTGGTTCGAATTGAGCATCAATGGTTCATCTAAACTAATGAAAGAAGGGTGTGTACATACACGACAATATATCTGCTTCCCTCTATTTTTATGCTTGTTCGAGGTGCCAGTCCCAAAAGAACAAATATTTTGCTTGATGGGGTTGGCAGCTCCATAATTAATAGAAGCATCAAATTAGTCATGCAACCTGGGAAGATCAAGAACACACAAAAAAGTAATGAACAGAGGCTCGGAGCAGTGATGTAATAGCTAGCATCAGAAAATGTAGGGTAAAACAAACAAAAACCAGCGGAACCACATGCTAGTTTGCTGATGTGTAATTAAGCATAGAGAACATGAAGCAGTCTGATGGAACCAACAGGTGGCATCAGAACAACACCATTATCATAAATATAGCATGCAAGAAGTAAAATAGTAGGCAGTGATATCTAGGAAGTACAGTAATACTTAGGACAAAACTAAAGCATATTAACTATATGTGCACTGGTATGTAATTTAGCACATGTAACATGTTCACTGCCAGAAGTATGGCCCTACAGGTGCAAGCAGAATAACGCGTCTCATGAAAAACTGAATGATGCCCTGAAGAAATTCAAAGGTGTGGTGCTTATGCTAAGAAAGTGAACGTAGGCGCCGGCCATTGGATAATAGTACCTAATTCTCGGCGGCGTATGGGTATCGTTGGCATACTTGATAGCTAAGGATCGTCGATTGTGCTCGTGTTGCGGTTGAGTTTGGGCCGGCTGTCACCTTCGCTGAAGCGGCTCCGGTGCTACGGTTGCGGCGCCTGTCGACATACAAGAAAGCTCATCTGTGGTAAGTGAACAGTTGCACGATGAAGAGAAAAACCGAAGGAGTACAAATCAAAATAACCTGATGAGGTTGCGGCATCGGTAAAGCAGGGCCGGTGGAGTTGAATATGGCGTCCGTGGAGCGGGTCTGGTGTAGTGGACGAAGGCTTCGGCGAGCGTGTTGTACAGTGCTTTCAGTGAGGTGGATCTGTTGCGGCGGACGAGGGCTTGTATGAAGGGCCAGCGAAGGGACGGACGAGGGAGTCAGTGAAGGGCCTACACTGTGGTGGACGAGGGCGCCAGTTAAGCAGATCCGCTGCGGTGGACCATGATGGCGGTCAAGGAGATCTGGAGCGGTGGACAAGCCAGTCGCTGAAGCGGCTCCGGTGAAGTGGTGAGTTGGCTGTTGGGGTTTCCAAGGTGCGGAAGGTAGATCCGTCGGGGTGTGAGGTCCACCGCTGCGGCGGAGGACTAGATTCGGCGGCTTGCCGTGGTTGGGGGGTCGGGGAGGGGAAGGGGAGGGGCTCTGGGGAAGAATGTTGGGGGCAAAGAGGGGAAAACAATGGAGTTACCAAAGCAGCCCTTTTCCGTTCATGTGGCAGGGGTAAAACAGGAATATCACAGGGCTAAACTTTCGGGCGCGAGATATTTCGATGTGAGCGGGAAGTTTGAAAGCTTTCGGTGCCTGAAATTATATTATGCTCTTGTACGGCCGATTATGATATCATGGCCGAGAATTTGTTTGTTTTGCATGCAAAAAAAGTGCAAGTATTGAAAATCAGTGTCTCCAACTCGAAACTTAGATTGTCCATTCAATTCAAATATGGATCATGGAGCTACTACAAGCAAATACCATCATACGGTCCAATTCAAATGAAATTCCAAATGTGTTTATCCTAAATATGATGATAAAAGCAAAAATGTGTACGTGTATGAATAATGTGGATGATTATAAAGTTTGAACATGCCCGTATGTGTATATCTCTAGGTTTGATATATGAATTTGAAATCACGAAATCCCGGCTTAAAAAATGTACCTCCGTTTAAATGAATTACAAAAGCTAATGATGGAGTCGAAATCCAAAATTCCAATCTTAGGTTTGTAATTCTGGTACATCAAGGAATATCACGCATGTTCAAAAGTATCGTTATCTCATAGTCCAAACTGTGAAACAAATTGATCAACCATGAGTGCACACACTATTGACCATGTATATCTCAATTACGCTAAAGTCCCTCAAATATAGACACCTCACTCTTTATGTGAAGCCACCCCCCCCCACACACACACAGAGAAGTCGTTCTCTCCCCCAAACATCAACACACGAGCACATTAACACCCGTCTCTCTTCTAAAGTCCGGACCCCAATGTAGGTCTCTATCACTTTGTCTCTTGGGCATGCACACATCTCTTCCCCCATTCTCTAGCTAGGCCTCCCGGCATCTCTCTTTCCCAAGCACACACACTATGTAGAGTGTATCTTTCCCATACACACAAAACGTCGCCCCCAAACGTCTATCTCCCTAGTTATGTGGTTCTCGCACACTCACCTCACACACCACCCCCACTGCAAAACAAGCACACTTTGTCTCCTTGTGCACCACTCTCCTCTTTCTATCTCTCCCACATGCGGACCCGCCCCAGCTCCTCCCTGTATACATATATGTCGTGACTCTTTCCATAGCTCCCTAATGTATCATTGTTTTCGATCTCGCACATTGTTCTCTAGAACATCTATTCTAGATCTCTCATGAAGTCCCTATCACACACACGATGACTCGCTTCCCTTGCGTCTCCGTACATAGGCCAATTTCAAACAACATCAACATTGTCTCCCTATCTATACGCCATTTATGAACACAAATGCCCCCTCTCTCGGCCCCTCTCTTCCTCTCTCTC
>NC_057808.1:30296205-30310393 GCF_018294505.1 Triticum aestivum
TCTCTTCCAAATAGTCTGCTCCCCCCGCCCGCACCCATGCTATCCCGCTACTGCACATGTCACACCATTCCCCCTTCCATTATACTAGGTTTACATCATTAGTGGTCTCTCTACTCCACATACACACACTCCCTCTCACACACAAACGCGCGCACAAACACACACAGACACGCACAAACACCCGTTAATCTGGATCCTCATCTTTCCCCATGTCCGCATGTGTATCTCACACACTCACTCTCTAATTATGTATATGTGTCTCCACGTTACACAACACAAAGCCCCATGTACATGTCTCTCTCTATCCTCCACACACATAGACACAAGGAATCTGTTATCATTGCCTCAGTCTCAAGACATATCACACACGCACACTGTCTCTCTCTCTCTCGCAAACACGCTCAACAAGGGTTTCCCCGTGAATAACTTACCGTCTATTCATCAACAGTCGTGGCAGTACGGCAAACACGAGACATGAAAAAGAATAAATCTACACGTGCTTAGACCGCCTAGTATGACTACTAGGACTAGAGCAAGCCAAAAAGCGCGCCGCCGTCACCCCCTCCTTATCGGCGACGGGAAAACCTTTGTTTTACACAGTCGAGAAGTCATTGTGCTAAGGCCGCACATGCTGAGGTGTTGAATAGAATGTAGATGCTAGTTTACGGAAACAAGTATCGATAATACCTTTGTATCTCCATACTTATATTTCTTCTCTTATAAAAAACCGAGTTGGTGATGATGGTATGCGTGCCATCTTGCAATATAGACCATCCGATCTATATCTGACTGATGGAAATTAAACTAAAAGATACCCGCACCCCTCTCCACACTTGCAGACAAGGCCTTCCCTCGTTCATCCTTATCTCCAACAACCTCATTGTTGAGCAATTAAGAAAGGAAGCCTCTCGAACAAACTGGCCTGGTGGCCGCTGTCGGCGTCGTCAATCCCCATGCCTCCGCTCAGTCCGACCACCAATCACCACCACGCCCCACTCCTCTTCACCTTATCTCCTATTTCTCGAGATATCATTAGTTTTTACACATGGGATTACTCCCGCATGGGTCAATCACAACGAGTGTTTTTATTAAAAAATGCATCTTGATGTTCCGTGCAATGCACAGATCTTGCTAGTACTCCTATAGAAGACTAAGTTGGTGATGATGGTGTGTCTGCCATCCGTCGTTTGTGACCATTAGATCTACATCTAACGACTGTGAGGTAACTTGTTGCCTTTTCTCACAAACATCCCACTTGTCTGCCAATTTGCAGGAAAACCCATAATTAGTATCTTAAAACCAACCACATCCCTCCGTGACCTCACCAAAACAGCCCAAGGAATATATTCTAATTGAAACATAATATATTTCTAGTGATATATGTATATTCTAATTGAAACATAAGTATTATTCTAATTATGATTCGTTGCAACGCACATGAACATTTCTAGTATTTCCAACCATGCAATTTGTTTCCCTAGTATTCCATAGTTTCGAGTTTTCCATCAAGATATTAGTCACTCATGGTTGATATTTACTTTCAACCATGTACACATATGCACTATGTAACTAGCCTTGTTTCTTGGGTTCCAAAGCTTAACTTTCACTCCTACTTACAATATGTAGAGTATTTAACAAAAACGTACCACTTTCAACCAGCCCTAGGAAGAATCTATTGTACAAAAAATAGCAAAAACATACCCTAAATTTTTAATCCACGCCAAAAACTACTACCGACCGATTAGGTTAGTTTAAACCCATTTATGACAGGGTTCGCCCACACGTCCGTGCTGACGAGGCAGCTTAAACCAACACCTTTTATTTAACCGTTGACACGAGGGACCCACATCTGACCTTCTATCCTGTTATTCCCCCTCAAAGCATTACTTTTCCTGAACATTACTTCAAACAGTACTGATGCGTGTTCGTCGGTGGCGCCGGTGATGAGCGAGTTGGCCGCCGCTCCGCCGGGTTGACAGGCTGGCCCGAGCGTGACTCACGAGCGAGCAAGCCGTCGCGCTGGCCTTCGCTCGAGCCAGATGGCTGGCCTTAGCGCGGCGCGCGTGAGCAAGCCGCCGCGCCGCCGTGCCAATCTAGCTAGCAAACCTTGCAGACAAGCAGCTGGACGGAGCTATCTTGGCTAGCTAGCGGCCGTGAGCGCCGGACGGAGCTGTCAGCCGGGCTGCCGCAAGATGGGCTCCGCACCGCCGGCGGTTTTGACCTCACCTTCTGCCGGAGGCGGTAGCTGCGTCCCATGGCCAAGGATGACTAGGTGGATGTGCCGGAGGTAGGAGGTCACTCGGGGATTTTTGTGCAAACTGACATGTCGGTCCCACAAGTCATAACGCCTAGTCGAATAGTAGGCATTGACTTAATGGGCGACATGGGCCCTGTTTGGATACTCTAAGTCAGAGGTTAGATTATAACCCTGAACTAACTCTAACCAAAGTGGTGTTTGGATGGCAGGGTTAGATTGACAACAAATGTATCCAAACAGGGCCATGGGTTGAAACGTGCCTATAACGGCACTTTGTAGAGTAGTCGTTTCTTGGTAGGGCTGGTTGGTAAGAGCATGTACAATGGTTAATAAGGTAGTCTTATCTTAAGTCTGCCACGTATGCAGGTGTTAGTAGTTTCTTGGCATTATTAGTGGTTTCTTGCATTATTAGGGGTTTCTTGTAAGGAACAATCTACTACTAGCGACAAAAGGAGATTCTAGGTTGCGTTGTACTCCAACGAGTACTACTAGTGGTCGCGGGAGTGTATACCTCGTTTTATGGGTTCGATCCCGGCCGAACGCACGGTGGCCTTTTTTTAAATAGTAACTTCGCTGCGAGCCAATATTTTACACGGGTAGTTTGAGTTTTGAAGTCAAACGGACGTGCGGTACCACAATCTGGGTGCATTGGATAGCCTTGCCACATGAACGAGTTTTCCTTCCCAGCATCTCGTGGCTCGTGTGCTCGCCCTAGCCGCACCTCGCTTGCAGCTTCCTCATTAGCTAGTAGCATATTTAAGCTAGCGCCTCCCGATTAAGCCCGAGGAGCCGGAAAAGCCTGGCGGGGCATTGGGAACTATGCAATATGGCTCTGTACGTAAAGTGCTCTACTACTACTCTGTATCTTGTGGTGTTGCACGCATGGACTTCACTCCATTATCGTCTCTACTATAAAAGAAATTCCTCTTAACGTGTTTTTTTTTGAATCGGAGGCAAAAGCTTTGCTTCATCTCATTCATAAAGAAGGAACTACTAACAAAGTTCGACGAGATCCATTACGCCTCCACAAATGGAAGCGAAAATCCTAGTCTCGCTGTATCAAATAACTCAAATGTTCTACCCCGCAGTAACCGTCGCTGATAAACAGGCTGCTAGTGTGTGCATGAGAGGAGCGGCTGAGTAGGCCAGCTACGTGAGAGGAGCGGCTTAATAGAGCACCGAAAGTACCCACTAGGCCACTATGCAGGTGTATTTTCCCTGCATTGATAGTACAGGGATGGTTCTAGAGAACAGTAGTACCCTCCACTTCCAACTGTAGCTCCTTGGCCCTGAGATTCAAGAGTTCAAAACTGGTGCACTATACTAGAAGTATAGTACATCGCACTACTAGTTGAGAAAGTAGTACTAGTACTACTACAGTACGAGTACGTACTCCTCTGTCACATAATGTAAGACGTTTTTTGACACAAGTTGGCGTGTACAAAAAATAGCAAAAACATACCCAAAATTTCTTAATCCACGCCAAAAACTACTAGCTAGTGCCGAAAATTTCTTACTAGTGCTATTATTTACAGTATAATGCAATCCCATAACATCCCATAATGCTAGTACTAGTAGTAAATAATAGCATCACCCCTTCGCTAAGGAACGATCTACAGTTGGAAGGGACGAGGCCCTGCGGTTACTACGCTCTTATCTCCTCCTCACCAGTTCCCCTCCCCTCGGAGAGAAGGCAGTTCGTCGCTGCTCCCATGGATTCGCCAGGCGGTTCTCCTCCTCATCGGGGCTGGGAGACCTTGGACGATGATCCTCTAGGAGAAATCGCATGCTGCTCTGACGTCCTCACCGCCACAAGACTCGGTGCTTCCTGCACCAACTTTTTCAAGACGGTGCATAAACAGGCTTGGGAAAAGGCCATGCTTGTTGGTCTTCCATGCGTCCTCGAGGAGATGGTTCTTCTAGGGACAATCTTTCGAACAGTCCACCGCTCCCTGGCCATGGTTGCACGTTGACTCCGCTAGAGTTGCCAACGTTGAGAGGTAGTCGGATTTTGTCCGATGAGCAGGTCAGTAATGGAGTTTGATCATGTAGTACTTAGTTATTCCATTTCCATCCCGTAATTTCTCCATCGCCCACCGTTTTATATATAGGTCTAGGTCGGTGCCAACAAAGATTGGCTTGCATACCTCCGGCCGGATACCACCATCATTTTGCACAACATCCACAGCAGTGCAGCCGTTCCGGTAGAACCCTTCTCCACCATTGGGATCGCCTTCCGGACTGGCTGGGCTTGAATACGTATGATGATGCCTACATGAGATTGAAGAAGATAGCAATTGCGGACCCGCCGACAAAGCGACGCGGCTATGACGATTACTATCTCATCGCGGTGTTCTACATAAGGATTGCCATCAATGCAAGAGGCAGTAACGGCAGAGGCTGGCGCATGTTGGCGGCGGCAGATTTGTACTCCTACACGTTCAAAGACGCCGTGCGCCATCTAGGCCGCATCTGCGCGGTGACAAGCCAGGGGACTTGTTTCATCTGGTTGCCATCCTACGGTACGGGAGATTACAAACGGAATGCACAAACCATCATTTGCATCCCTAATGGTACTCCACTATTTTGCAGGGACCAGTCATCCCGCAATCAATATTAGATCGCCGATCCTGGATGTGCATTTGCATCCGCGATTCGGTCTAACCTGGAACCTTGTAGCTGACTTTGGCTTATTGGGATCAACTATCTTAGCAGTCGTTACCCATGGTACCACTGATGTGCAACATGGTCACACAATCTACCACGATCGGACCGTCACCATCTACCCAGGTATTCCATTTTTTAACCCTCTCGCCTTCTCTTTCATTGTTGTACTAGTACTCTACTTACGTACTAGTAGGAGTACTTTTTACCTTGGAGCACGCGTATAGCTAGCTAGGCCCTTGAAGACTTGAACCCACTAGCTGCCACCATTTTTGTTTTTCCATGTCTTACTATCTCATCCATGTAGCCAAGAGTGGCTATATATAATAAGCCGGTTATTTTACTTCCTCTATACCGGAGTAGTACTATTTGCTGCACAGTATTACAGACTACCATGTTTGAGCACAACATTATTATGCATGGACCTTGAGTATGTACGTCACCATGTGTCCAGATCTGAGATGCCGCGTGTACCATATGAACGGCGCTGAGTTCGACCCCCGTGATGCTACGTGGGTGCCGAGGAACACTCTTGGAGAGTACTCGCTTTTCATTGGGGACAGCTACCCTATTGTGAAGCGGATGCCACCTTCCGTGCACGACACGGAAGGCCCGCCATTCATGAAGCATGGTTGTGTCTTCAGTGCGCACCGCCGGATGAACGACATGCTGGGACACGCTATCCCTGATTTATGCCGCTTCAGCTTGGATGAGTCTCCATCGTGTGGAACCAGACTAGAAAGCTGCGACAATGATTCCCGTTGCCCACCGCTATTGATCGTGCCATCCATGAAGAACACCCGGTACTGGAACCTGGAGGAGGACATGTAGGCCATCTATAACGTATAAGTGGAGTACGGTAAATTGTGAACGGTAGCGCTGTGCCGCTGTGAATATATGTAGACTAGTCATGAACAAATTTATCACATGAATTGGAGATGAGCTTGGGTGGCATACTGGCATTTGTCCTTTAGAATTTATTACTCGTAAATGTGTTATGTGTACGTGCAACTTGTGTGGTTGTTGCACGGGCTCCAACACGCTCTTTGAGAAAAAAAGGTGGCACACCTTTGGATATACGTGACATGGCGGCATCATACAGTAGCATCGTTTGCTATAGTTGTAGTATGCTCCTACTAGGACGACAACTCCTATAAAACCTTGCGCTTGGCTCTTTGCCTCTTCAGGAGGTTCAACAGTTCGTACTTGTGTGAACCTTGCACTTGGCTCTTCGCCTCTTCGGAAGGTCCAACAATGATGATACTACAGTACATTATGCTTCTGGCAATCTGACACCGATTAAACTACTGCATGTCCACCGCGAGGGCGAGGGTGAGGGAGAGGGAGAGGGCGCTGTAGTCAAAACCCTCTCCTCGTCCTGCGAACCACCGCGCGCGTGGGTGAGGGAGAGGCGTAGTAAGCAAGCTTCTCCTCGTTTGGCGAGTTGACGGGACACATCAAAGCAGTACTAGTACTAGTCCATATTGCGTCCTTTCCGGTTAATATGGCTTAATTTGAAACGAGAAAAATACACTGGCGGTCAAAGCATGTAACAATACGCTCTTTACGGTCACTATATATAGTTTTGCGGTGATTATACGATCACTAGCTCATCGTAGAGCACCGTATTGCACCCTACTGACCGGCCACATAGTTGACGTGGCACTTTGTTGACTGGATAAATTGTCACCTGATTTCTGGGTCCCACCTGTCAGTTGGCAGAGCAAAGAAATCAGCTAAAAAACAAAGAGTGTAGTACATCTACACTTCCAATGTATTTAGCCTTTAATCTAAATCGATATTGATTGACTAATGCACGAACTTGTGCTCTAGGTATAGGCTACATGTCTATCCGTAAATATAGCATGCAACGACCTTCATTTAATCTTCTTCTCTCAATGGTCGCATGCACACATAAGTCTACTACTTTTGGGCGTTAATTATGCCCTGGTCAATGTGTAAATCTCTAAATGTACAGTCTTTCACGGACGTAGGGAGTAGGTTGAGTACTTGAGCGTGAGCGTGTGTGTTGCCTCGTGTGCTGTGTGCCGCATGGGTGCGTGAGTGTTGCGTGCGTCCATGTGTACGTGTGAGTGTTGCATGTTGCATGCATGCATGCATGCATGGGGCTTACTCCCTCCCATTGACATGTTCATATTTCAAGCTTCCTATGTTCCCTCCATATGGTGATCCTCCCTCTGTTCCCAAATACGGAGTAAAATCCTCCCTCTGTTCCCAAATATAGAGTAAAATCCTCCCTCTATTCCCAAATACGGAGTATTTGTCTTTCTAGAGATTTCAACATGTGACTACGTACGGAGCAAAATGAGTGAAGTGAGCGTAGAGGCATAGGGATAATGTAGAAAGGAAGTCTTCGCGATCCATTATTCCCCATCTCGGTCAGAGAGAACTATTCAACTAGTCTTCACAGTGAAGTGACAATACACGCAGCAACAGATGGGACACTTAATTAATAAGTTGAACCAGCGTGTTGGTGTTACTAAATCAGCCTTACCCAGTACCGCCATCATGTTTGCTAGTAGAGCACGCTTCTGTCCTCCATTAACTGACATATGGGCCCTCTTGTGGTAGACCCACATGTCATCGGTGTAACTATTTACACTCCGAAGGACGGTATATCCTGGTGGTAGTAGTAGAATTGAGATTTAATGCACTTTCTTCCCCGTCTTCCACTCTTCTTCCTCCTCTCTTCTTCTTCCTCCTCTCTTCCCCATCGTCGGCCGCACACCATTTCCCCCCGCTCACTGCTCGCCCGCCCGCGCTATCTTCCTTGGTAGCTCACGCGTACCATATCCCCCCGCTCACTCGGCCACACGAGGAGAAGCTTCTTCGCTCGCCCGCCCGAATCCACTTCCTCGCTGGCTCGCAGGCACCAAAAACCCCAATGGCAGAACCGACTGACACGTAGAGCCACGATTGGAATTCCCTCCCCGATGTTATCTTGGAGCAGATCTGTAATCGTATGGACCAACTCAGCACCGTCCGTCTGGCTGCATGCTCGGTGTCTTTGTACCGTCTACTCGTCTGCAACCGGACAGCTCTTTTCAAGACACCCTGCTTGCTGATGCCCGATCCTCGCAGGTGGCCCAGACACCGACTTGACGATCCTACGGAGGTTGCCGTGGTTCCCCTCGACATGCTACCACTACCCATCCACCTGTCCTTCATGCGCGGCCACTACTGGGCGGGCATGAAGGCCAACTGGATCGTCCTTATCCACCAATCCGGTAGTCCATGGTGTCTCGTGGATATCTACACCCAGCGAGAGATCACCCTTCCATCTTTGGATACCGTCGCCATCGAGCCTCGCGGCCCGCCGGACACTCCTGCCTACCACGCACGAGACGTGTCGAGCTTTTGGCTCAACCTCTGTTTGCTGAAGGTTGTAATCTGCGAAGTGCCCACACCATCAGAAGACTACATGGATTACAAGCTCATTGCCATGTTCAACATGGGATTAGTCTATCTGGAATCCGGTCGCCATACATGGTTATGGCTCATCGTCGATCCTCTTCACCCAACACTTCTGTCTGATGCTATAGTGCATGATGGCATCGTTTATGCGGTCGACGCATAGATTGGCTGCCTATATTGGTGGAATCTATCGTCGTGTAATTGTTCTATCTCATCTCATCTTTACCTTAAGAATACGACTGCCTATTCATTGTTACAAATTTAGAATATTAGTATGTCTATAACCACATCATTGCTATATGTTCCTCTCATTTCCTAGATTTTTATGACCACACATGTTATTGTTAGAGTTGATATGAGAACAATTGGTATCTAATGATTGTTAGAATAGATATTATGAGTATAACCTCATGATTGCTATATGTTACTCTTATTTCCAGGATTTTTATAACAACGCATGTTATTGCTTAGAGTTGATATGATAACTGTAGTAAGTGCTATGGCAGAATATGAGTAGGCCCTGTCATATCTGTTTTCCTCTCATTGTTACATGATGTTTGAACCATGATATATTGCTAGAATATGAAAACCATTGGCTTATTTTTTAACTTGGGGTATGATTATGACCACGGCATTGCAATTCTCTGTCTATGATATGTGTCACTGTTATAATAATCTTAATTCCACACATACTCTGAACATGATTTTTATTTTTGTCCTTTTGGTCTCCAATTTGAATTGTTGCAGCAGATGCAAATGCGCTGGCCTTCATGATTCCAGGACATGCAATCATACCAGCCGATGGGTGGTGGTTTATCGCTCGTTCAGCTGACGGTGGTCATTTGATGCTCATTTGCACGTACCAAATTGACCAAACCATTTCATCAAACCACATGCAGTACAATGCCTGGGGTGTTCATGACATTGATGGCTATGGCTGCTTCGTGTTCGAGAAAGATCCCAGCTCCGTTGGGCCAGGCGTATTCAACTGGAGGCGGGTTTACAGCCTCGGCAACCACTCCATGTTCCTCGGGCTCAATTATCCGATCATACAACCAATCATCGATCATATCACCGGCGCTGATTACCGTGCTATGCAACTTCCATTCGCCAGGGGGGACTGTGTTTACACATCATACCATGGGTTTCATGAATCACCATATCCAGAGATTCGTCGACACAGCTTGTTGCCAGATAATCTTCAGTCTGTGAAAGGCATCAAGCTTCCATGCGATGGATGGCTTTTGCAAACCCGACATGCGGCGATGTGGTTCATGCCAAGACCAAATATGCACAACTTGATTCGTACTGATATCTAGACTGAGCCATGTATTCTGCTGCTGTAGCACAACCCTCTTTTGTTGGATATTATGTACTATTGTTAGTTTGAAGCACTCCTCTGGTTTGAAGGATAGATACCTTTCTGGGATCAAGTGCATCCTAACTGACCTGCGCAGGATGCACTGATAATGACTAGTAAGTAGTACAGTAGCAGTACTAGTATACGTCGGTCAAATTATTCATCATGTCCACACATTGAATTGACGTGACAACACGCTGCGCGTGAGGTGACACAAGAATCCCGGCGGCGTGTTCGGGTATTCTGGACTTCAGATTTGGAGTACCACTTATCTGTCGAAATCTTTCATCATTCACTTAAAACAGTCGATTGATCATACATTGAGTACCATATAACTGGAATTAACCGATGCAAGTCGAAGAAGGATTGGCCGGTGCTGCCGGTTGGCGTCAAGTTCGATCCCACGGATCAGGAGCTGATCGAGCACCTTGAGGCCAAAGTGAGTGCTGACAGCACGAGATCTCACCCTCTCATCGATTTGTTCATACCAACCATCGACAGCGAGCACGGCATATGCTACACCCATCCTGAGAAACTTCCAGGTAAGACACCGATCGGCCGTCTACTTGCCCAAACATATTCCTTTGTTTATAGCTCTAATTTTCTTTTTAGACGCATACCTGGTGAAGCAATTACAATTTGATAGTTAATAAAAAGTGAAACAAGTGACTGCAACATGCCAAAGATGTTATGAAAATGCCAACTACGTACACTAAAACCTGTATTCGACAATAGTGCAGGTATCACACTGAGTGGCCTAAGCAAGCATTTCTTCCAGCGCAATTCCACGGTGTTCAAAAGGGGAACGTGGACGCGTCGCACGATACAGTCGGAGTGCGGCATGCATGCGATGTGGCACAACACCGGCAATACCTTGCCGGTGATGGTCAACGGCCGGCAGACGGGCAGCAAAAAGGTTCGGGTGCTGCACACCAACAAGAACTTCGACTAGCAGAGGACCAACTGGGTGATGCACCAGTACCACCTCGGGGACCTGGAGCAAGAGAAGGAGCGGGAGCTGGTCCTCTGCAAGATTTTCTACCAGACGAACACTAGGGCCAGGAGTAAAAAGATTATAAGTTAGTTTGGTATTGGTACTTGTACTACCTTGTCGTCCGCAGGTTTGTATTGTTGTTAACGATCTTTTGGTATGAACTTGGCATTTGCTTCCAACCATCATGCCGAGGGTCGACGTGGATATAAAGCTGAATTATTTGTTTCGAGACGAATTTTCAGGCACCTGATTTTTATTTGATGGGTAACATAAGCACCTGCCGTTCGAATTCCCAGTTCTCCAAATTTTTCGAAACAAGTGCATGCACTTATTATCACGATGAAAAAACAATATCCCTACTGCATCCCAGTTATCAGTCTATACTTGCAGAATTCTCTCATTTATTGAGCACGTATATTATTTTTTCAGGTAGAGCAAGTTTCAACTGGGTTGTAGACTACCCAGGCTTGGTTTTATTTTTAACAGGCCCAACCCATGACGACAACGGGGCACAAAGATCCAGCAGGTACCTACTGGCCTCTGGCCCGCTAGCGTTAGTTATATTTTGTCTTACAACATCCGCAGGCAGTTTTTTAAGTGAATCAAACACACAACCCAGTTCTATTTTCCTCTTGAAACGCATGTCCTACATCCGTTTTCTAATCTCTACCTATAGTTTTACTAGTTCATATACACGTATCACTATATTGAAAATACATAAAATTCCCTTTTCATATTTACATCCTTATTTTTGTTGTTGTTTTCCCTCCGAGCCCTGATTTTTTTTTACCACTGGTTTTCCCTTAAACCAACTCAATTGTCCCACATCTTATTTGCTTACAAAAACAAAACAATTTTTTGGCAAATCAATAAGTTCTTAAAAAATGTTATCATTTCGTGATTACAAAAGTTCGGACTCCACCGAAATATGCAAAATAAGGTTGAACTTTTTGACCGTGGTCCTGGGTAGAAAATGGGCTGTAATAAATTACTTAAGAATTAGCAAATGGGATGCAAATTATTAAAAAATAGCAAATGGGCTCTATGTTGTCTGCCACAGATTTGGAGGCTGACTTGTGGGCCTACTAAGTTCATGCGTACACAAGGTTTCTCAAAAACTAAACTTAGTCAACAATCGACTCTACCAGCGTCAGACCGTTAGATGTCAATTTAACAACAATCGTGCTTCTTGAGTCTCTGATCTTCCTGCCCCAGACGCCCAAACCAGCGCCTTCGGAACCGCCTGCTCCTGCCTCCCGTGGCCGGCTGTGCTGCCGGGCAGGCCTCACGGCCCCATCATATACTCGCATCCCTGGCCTATCTATCCCTCTACTCACCCACACCTCCTGTTATTTTCCGGCGACGGCAGCCAAACCAGTCAACCCTCGTACTCTCCACCGCGTGGGCAACCACTGCCTTGTTTTCCCCGGCTCTGTTTCATTCCCTTTGTAGGCCTCGCCGTTGTCAACCGCCCTAGTGCTCTCGGCGCGGCGTGGTCAACGTGGTCAACGAACGACATCCATCGGAAGTGGACTGTACGTGGAGAGGCTGATAGCTGGGTCCACGGCTGCACACAAGGAAATGCCTCCTTATTACGCGCAAAATAATGATTCCTCCACCTAACATCTGGGACCCGCCGGAAGGGCCTCTGTATTTCGCAAAAAAAATGTTCCCTCCGCTGACAGGCCGGACCCACCAACTATATCTTCGCACGCAAGGAAGTGCCTCCTTACTGCGCACAAAAAATGAATACCCCCCTGCCAGCTGGGACCCACCACAGTGGGAGGCTGACTTGTGGGCCTACTAAGTTGACGGGGATGGAGGGCTTTGTAAACTTAGTCAATATATGAACGATTCTAGCTCCAGTGACCGTACGATGTCCATCCAACGGCCGTAGTGCTTCTTCAACCTCTGGTCTTCTTGCTCCATCCGCCCAAACCAGCGCCGGTCGTGCCGCGTGCTCCTGCCTCCCGTGGCCGGCTGTGATGCCGCGGAGGCCTCACCGCCCCTACTACTCCCACCGCTGGCCAGGCCATCCCTCTACTCACCCACACCCCCTGTTATTCTGCGGCGACGGCAGCCTCACACCGCAGCCGAACCAGTGAACCCTCGTACTCCTCTACGCGTGGGCATCCATTGCCGCGTCTTCCCTGGCTCCGTGTCATCCCGTTCCTAGGCCTCGCCGTCGTCCACCGCCTTGGTGCTCTCGGCGCGGCGTGGTCAATGTGGTCAACGACTGACTTCCATCGGAAGAGTACTGTATGTGGAGAGGCTGACAGTGGGTCCACGCCAGCCGCAAGGAAGTGCCTCCTTATTACGCGCAAAATAATTATTCCTGCACCTGACAGCAGGGACCCACTGGATGGGCCACCGTACTTCGTGAAAAAAATGTTTCCCCCTGACTGCTGGGACCCACCAACTACATCTTCGCATGCAAGGAAGTGCGTCCGGGCAAGAAAAAAACGATTCGCCCCCCTGACTGCTGGGACCCACCAGCTACATCTTAGCACGCAAGGAAGTGCCTGACAGTCGGGACCCACCTGGTCGAAGTGTACGTAGTGTTGTCATTCTGGTCGCGAACGTGTACGTACATACTGGTCGATGTAGAGGCGTGCAAGTGTCGTAGTAGAGGTGCGCACGTAGCATGTACACGTACGTACAGCGGCCAGGTTGCAAGAAAGTAAATACGGCCAGATACGTACATACGGGGAGGGTTCTCGAACACCTACTCACGCGTAAGTACGGCCAGGGCTCATGTACATGGCTGGGTCGGAACGGAGAAACTGCGTCATCGTCGTGTTCATGGGGAGGCAACGGAATGCGTCGCGTTCATCGGGAGGCAACGGAGCGCGTGGGAGCCAACCGGCTTGGACGGAACAACCGATGGAAACGAGGCCTGGCGTACCGCAGAACAGGCCACGTTCGAAACAGGATCCTGTTCATCGGGAGGGGTCTGGCGTACCGCAAAACGGAGGAAACGGACCTCCTACATTTGAAACGGGGGTCCTGTTGATCGGGGGGTGTGGCGTACCGCAAAACGGAGGAAACGGACTTGTGTTGGAGCGCTACGGTCGAAACGGGGGTCCTGTTCATCGGGAGGGGTGTGGCGTACCGCAAAACGGGACTCCACGACATACTGTTCATCTCCACCGTCGACCCCGTCCAGCCTCCACGGGCTACTGTTCATCCACCGTCGACCTCCTCCAGCCTCCACCTGCGACTGTTCATCCACGGGCTCCTGTTCATCCATCCTCCACCGTGCGCTACTCCACCGGCTACTGTTCAACCAGCCCTCTCCACGAGCTCCTGTTCAACCACCCCTCCACGGGCTACTGTTCATCCAGCCCTCCACCGTCTAGTGTTAATCCAGCCCTCCACGGGGTGGTCCTGGTTATCCAGCCCTCCACGGGGTCCTGTTCATCCAGCCCCAACCGGCTCGATCGATCGGGGTCCTGTTCATCAAGAGGCAACACCACGG
>NC_057808.1:30310873-30318942 GCF_018294505.1 Triticum aestivum
TGTTCATCCAGAGGTAGGATCGATCGGCTTCAGTTGGCAGCAGTAGCGAAGGAATGGCTCGATCGGGTTCAGTTAACAGCCATCGATCGATCGCTCGGGTTCAGTAACGCATAGCCTACAGTGCAATCGCTCAGGTTCAGTTAGAGCCCAACGCCTCGCACCCACGCGCATGCGTGTAGGAGAGAAACATGCAAACCTCCGTGCATCGCTCGGCCCCGACCACCCACCGTAATCGGGAACACCTCGATATTTTCCTAGCCCTTGTTTCTACCATGGTTTTTTCTGTCATGGACGGCCCAAAGAATGTCATGCAGCTGCGTCTCCGGCCCGCCCAGGACAAAAATCCCATTTTCTATCATGATTTTTTGTGATAGAAGTAGGAGCCCACCATATCTATGATGATACCGGGTTTTGTCACAATTATTGTCATAGAAGTGTCATAAGTATGACAAAAAAAAATTTGTTCGGCCCAAAATGTCACGGATGTGTCTTTTTTTTGGTAGTGCATGATTCGGACGGACTTAAGCATCGCTACGGGTGAGAAGGTCTCATCGTAGTCAACTCCTTGAACTTGTCGAAAACCTTTCGCAACAAGTCGAGCTTTGTAGACAGTAACATTACCGTCAACGTCAGTCTTCTTCTTGAAGATCCATTTATTCTCGATGGCTTGTCGATCATCGGGCAAGTCAACCAAAGTCCACACTTTGTTCTCATACATGGATCCCATCTCAGATTTCCTGGCCTCAAGCCATTTTGCAGAATCTAGGCTCATCATCTCTTCCTCATAGTTCATAGGTTCGTCATGGTCAAGTAACATGACCTCCAGAATAGGATTACCGTACCACTCTGGTGCGGATCTTACTCTGGTTGACCTACGAGGTTCGGTAGTAACTTGATCTGAAGTTAAATGATCATCATCATTAGCTTCCTCACTAATTGGTGTAGGAGTCATAGGAACAGATTTATGTGATGAACTACTTTCAAATAAGGGAGCAGGTACAGTTACCTCATCAACTTCTACTTTCCTCCCACTCACTTCTTTCGAGAGGAACTCCTTCTCTAGAAAGGATCAATTCTTAGCAACGAATGTCTTGCCTTCGGATCTGTGATAGAAGGTGTACCCAACAGTCTCGTTTGGGTATCCTATGAAGACACATTTCTCCGATTTGGGTTCGAGCTTATCAGGTTGAAGCTTATTCACATAAGCATTGCAGCCCCAAACTTTAAGAAACGACAACTTTGGTTTCTTGCCAAACCACAAATCATAAGGTGTCGTCTCAACGGATTTATATGGTGCCCTATTTAACGTGAATGCAGCCATCTCTAAAGCATAACGCCAAAACGATAGCGGTAAATCAGTAAGAGACATCATAGATCGCACCATATCTAGTAAAGTACGATTACGACGTTCGGACACACCATTACGCTGTGGTGTTCCGAGTGGCGTGAGTTGCGAAACTATTCGCATTGTTTCAAATGAAGACCAAACTCATAACTCAAATATTCTCCTCCACGATCAGATCGTAAAAACTTAATTTTCTTGTTACGATGATTTTCCACTTCACTCTGAAATTCTTTGATCTTTTCAAATGTTTCGGACTTATGTTTCATCAAGTAAATATACCCATATCTGCTCAAATAATCTGTGAAGGTGAGAAAATAACGATACCCGCTGCGAGCCTCAACATTCATCGGACCACATACATCAGTATGTATGATTTCCAATAAATCTGTTGCTCGCTCCATTGTTCTGGAGAACGGCGTTTTAGTCATCTTGCCCATGAGGCATGGTTCGCAAGTACCAAGTGATTCCAAAAGTCCATCAGAATGGAGTTTCTTCATGCGCTTTACACCAATATGACCTAAACGGCAGTGCCACAAATAAGTTGCATTATCATTATTAACTCTGCTTTAATATTATAAATATGTGTATCACTACTATCGAGATTCAACATAAATAGACCACTCTTCAAGGGTGCATGACCATAAAAGATATTACTCATATAAATAGAACAACCATTATTCTTTGATTTAAATGAATAACCGTCTCGCATCAAACAAGATCCAGATATAATGTTCATGCTCAACGCTGGCACCAAATAACAATTATTCAGGTCTAAAACTAATCCCGAAGGTAGATGTAGAGGTAGCGTGCCGACCGCGATCACATCAACTTTGAACCATTTCCTACGCGCATCGTCACCTCGTCCTTAGCCAATCTTCGCTTAATCCGTAGTCCCTGTTTCGAGTTGCAAATATTAGCAACAGAACCAGTATCAAATACCCAGGCACTACTGCGAGCATTAGTAAGGTACACATCAATAACATGTATATCACATATACCTTTCTTCACCTTGTCATCCTTGTTATCCACCAAATACTTGGGGCAGTTCCGCTTCCAGTGACCAGTCCCTTTGAAGTAGAAGCACTCAGTCTCAGGCTTAGGTCCAGACTTGGGCTTCTTCACTTGAGCAACAACTTGCTTTCCATTCTTCTTGAAGTTCCCCTTCTTCCCTTTAACCTTTTTCTTAAAACTGGTGGTCTTGTTGACCATCAACACTTGATGCTCCTTCATGATTTCTACCTCTGCAGCCTTTAGCATTGCGAAGAGCTCGGGAATTGTCTTATCCATCCCTTGCATATTATAGTTCATCACGAAGCTCTTGTAGCTTGGTGGCAGTGATTGAAGAATTCTGTCAATGACACTATCATCAGGAAGATTAACTCCCAGTTGAATCAAGTGATTGTTATACCCAGACATTTTGAGTATATGCTCACTGACAGAGCTATTCTCCTCCATCTTGCAGCTCTAGAACTTATTGGAGACTTCATATCTCTCAATCCGGGCATTTGCTTGAAATATTAACTTCAACTCCTGGAACATCTCATATGCTCCATGACGTTCAAAACATCGTTGAAGTCCCAGTTCTAAGCCATAAAGCATGGCACACTAAACTATCAAGTAGTCATCAGCTTTGATCTGCCAGACGTTCATAACATCTAGCGTTGCTCCTGCAGCGGGTTTGGCACCTTGCGGTGCTTCCAGGACGTAATTCTTCTGTGCAGCAATGAGGATAATCCTCAAGTTACGGACCCAGTCCGTGTAGTTTCTACCATCATCTTTCAACTTTGCTTTCTCTAGGAACGCATTAAAATTCAACAGAACAACAGCACGGGCCATCTATCTACAACAACATAGACATGCAGAATACTATCAGGTACTAAGTTCATGATAAATTAAAGTTCAATTAATCAAATTACTTAAGAACTCCCACTTAGATAGACATCCCTCTAATCATCTAAGTGATCACGTGATCCATATCAACTAAACCATGTCCGATCATCACATGAGATGGAGTAGTTTTCAATGGTGAACATCACTATGTTGATCATATCTACTATATGATTCATGCTCGACCTTTCGGTCTTAGTGTTCCGAGGCCATATCTGCATATGCTAGGCTCGTCAAGTTTAACCCGAGTATTCTGCATGTGCAAAACTGGCTTGCACCCATTGTGTGTGAACGTAGAGCTTATCACATCCGATCATCACGTGGTGTCTCGGCACGACGAACTTTGGCAATGGTGCATACTCAGGGAGAACACTTATACCTTGAAATTTAGTGAGAGATCATCTTATAATGCTACCGTCGAACTAAGCAAAATAAGATGCATAAAGGATAAACATCACATGCAATCAATATAAGTGATATGATATGGCCATCATCATCTTGTGCCTTTGATCTCCATCTCCAAAGCACCGTCATGATCACCATCGTCACCGGCGCGACATCTTGATCTCCATCGTAGCATCGTTGTCATCTCGCCAACTATTGCTTCTACGACTATCGCTACCGCTTAGTGATAAAGTAAAGCAATTACATGGCGATTGTATTTCATACAATAAAGCGACAACCATATGGCTCCTGCCAGTTGCCGATAACTCTGTTACAAAACATGATCATCTCATACAATAAAATATAGCATCATGTCTTGACCATATCACATCACAACATGCCATGCAAAAACAAGTTAGACGTCCTCTACTTTGTTGTTGCCGGTTTTACGTGGCTGCTACGGGCTGAGCAAGAATCGTTCTTACCTACGCATCAAAACCACAACGATATTTCGTCAAGTGTATGTTGTTTTAACCTTCAACAAGGATTGGGCGTAGCCACACTCGATTCAACTAAAGTTGGAGAAACTGACACCCGCCAGCCACCTGTGTGTGAAGCACGTCGGTAGAACTAGTCTCTCGTAAGCGTACGCGTAATGTTGGTCCGGGCCGCTTCATCCAACAATACCGCCGAATCAAAGTATGACATGTTGGCAAGCAGTATGACCAGTATTGCCCACAACTCACTTGTGTTCTACTCGTGCATATAACATCTACGCATAAACCTGGGTCGGATGCCACTGTTGGGGAACATAGTAATTTCAAAAAAAAATCCTACGCACACGCAAGATCATGGTGATGTATAGCAACGAGAGGGGAGAGTATTGTTCACGTACCCTCGTAGACCATAAGCGGAAGCGTTATGACAACGCGGTTGATGTAGTCGTACGTCTTCACGATCAATCGATCCTAGCACCGAAGGTACGGCACCTCCGCGATCTGCACACGTTCGGCTTGGTGACGTCCCACGAACTCACGATCCACCAGAGTGTCGGGGAAGAGCTTCGTCAGCACGACGGTGTGATGACGGTGATGATGAAGCGACCGGCGCAGGGCTTCACCTAAGCACTACGACGATATGACCGAGGTGGAATATGGTGGAGGGGGGCACCGCAAACGGCTAAAAGATCAATGATCAACTTGTGTGTTCATGTGGTGCCCCCCTTCCCCCGTATATAAAGGATTGGAGGAGGGGGAGGGGGCCGGCCTCCTAGGCGCGCCCCAAGGGGAGTCCTACTCCCACTGGGAGTACGATCCCCCCTTCCCTAGTTGGATTAGGAGAGAAGGAAGGGGGGAAGGAGGAAGGAAAGGGGGGTCAGCCCCCCTCCCAATTCGGAGGGCTTGGGGGGCGCGCCTCCTCCTTTGCTCCCTTCTCCTCTCTCCCACTATGGCCCAATCAGGCCCATATACCTCCCGGGGGGTTCCGGTAACCTCCCGGTACACTGGTAAATACCCGATCTCACCCGGAACCATTCCAATGTCCAAATATAGTCCTCCAATATATCGATCTTTATGTCTCGACCATTTCGAGACTCCTAGTCATGTCCTTGATCATATCCGGGACTCCGAACTACCTTCGATACATCAAAAAACATAAACTCATAATATGATCGTCACCGAACGTTAAGCGTGAGGACCCTACGAGTTCGAGAACTATGTAGACATGACCGACACACGTCTCCGGTCAATAACCAATAGCGGAACCTGGATGCTCATATTGGCTCCTACATATTCTACGAAGATCTTTATCGGTCAAACCGCATAACAACATACGTTGTTCCCTTTGTCATCGGTATGTTACTTGCCCAAGATTCGATCGTCGGTATCTCAATACCTAGTTCTATCTCGTTACCGGCAAGTCTCTTAAATCGTTCTGTAATGCATCATCCCGCAACTAACTCATTAGTCACATTGCTTGCAAGGCTTATAGTGATGTGCATTACCGAGAGGGCCCAGAGATATCTCTCCGACAATCGGAGTGACAAATCCTAATCTTGATATATGCCAACTCAACAAGTACCATCGGAGACACCTGTAGAGCACCTTTATAATCACCCAGTTACGTTGTAACGTTTGCTAGCACACAAAGTGTTCCTCCGGTATTCGGGAGTTGCATAATCTCATAGTCATAGGAACATGTATAAGTCATGAAGAAAGCAATAGCAATATACTAAACGATCAAGTGCTAAGCTAACGGAATGGGTCAAGTCAATCACATCATTCTCTAATGATGTGCTCCTGTTAATCAAATGACAACTCATGTATATGGCTAGGAAACTTAACCATCTTTGATGCAACGAGCTAGTCAAGTAGAGGCATACTAGTGACAATCTGTTTGTCTATGTATTCATACATGTACTAAGTTTCTGGTTAAAACAATTCTAGCATGAACAATAAACATTTATCATGATATAAGGAAATATAAATAACAACTTTATTATTGCCTCTAGGGCATATTTCCTTCAAAAGGAGTAGATGAGGCTTACACCCCTGCATGCCTATTCTCTGAAGTATTTTTCGCACATATTTTTCCCTACTCAAATCCCAAGGAAGAAATGAAAGCTGCCAAGATCCTTGAGAGCAAAGTCCTTACTCAAATCCTTGATAAGGGCTTCAACTGCTTGAGATGATGAACTAGTGACAACTATATCATCCACATAAATGAGCATAAAAATAGTTATCCCATGCTTATGATAAAACAAAAGTGATGTATCTCCCTTGGATGGAACAAAGCCAAGAGATTGTAACTTTGAGGATATGCGAGAGTACCATGCTCTAGGTGCTTGTTTCAGTCCATATAATGCTTTATCAAGCTTGCAAACATAACATGGTGAGTGTGAGTTTTCATACCCAGGAGGTTGTCTCATGAACACTTCCTCTTCCAGAACACCATGCAAAAATGCATTCTTCACATCTAACTGTCTCATGCACCAGTTCCGTTATACTGCAACTGAGAGGGTTAATCTGATAGTAGCAGCTTTGACTAAAGGACTAAAAGTGTCCTCGTAGTCAATCCCATACCTTTGCTTGAACCCCTTTGCAACAAGTTGTGCCTTGTACCTGTCAATACTGTCATTTGACTTCCTCTTTACCTTGTACACCCATTTACTATCAATGACATTCCTGCCCTTGAGGAGGAACAAGACACCAGGTTTTAATCTTCATAAGACCAGAGCACTCCTCATCCATAGCATCCTTCTAGCGAGAATCACCAAGAGCATCTCCCAAGTTTTGCAGTTCACCTCTTGCACAAAAAGAGCCCCAACAAATACAACCATCCTTGTAAATTTTAGGTTTAACGATGCCACCTTGAGACCTTGTGTGTGCACGAACATCTGGAGACAGAGCAGGACGTGCAAGTTGTTGCTGAAGTCGATTTGATGAAGTGGAGACGGGAGAGTCAGAAGCGTCAGAAGATTCGGCGGACTCCTGTAGCGACTCATGTCACTACAAAAAAAAGACACATCCGTGACATTTTGGGCCGAACGAAAAAAAATTATGTCATACATATGACACTTCTATGACGATAATTGTGAGAAAACCCGGTATCATCATAGATGTGGTGGGCTCCTACTTCTATGACAAAAAATCATGACAGAAAATGGGCTTTTCGTCCTGCGTGGGCCAGAGACGCAGCTGCATGACATTCTTTGGGCCGTCATGACGGAAAAAACCATGGCAGAAGCGAGGGGGAGGAAAATTTCAGGGAGTTCCCGGTTATGGTGGAAGGTCGGGGGCCGAGCGATGCGCGTTTCTCTCGTACACGTACACGCGTGTGTGCGAGGTGTTGGCTCTAACTGAACCCGAGCGAGGCGTTGGGCTCTAACTGAACCCGAGCGATTGCACTGCAGGCTATGCGTTACTGAACCCCGAGCGATCGATCGATGGCTGTTAACTGAACCCGATCGAGCCATTCCTTCGCTACTGCTGCTAACTGAAGCCGATCGATTGGATGAATAGTGAGCGTTGCCGGGGGGGTTGGATGAACAGTGAGCGGTGGCGTTGCCTCTGGATGAACAGGACCCCGTGGTGTGGAGGGCTGGATGAACAGTAGCCGGTGGAGGGGTGCCCGTGGAGGGGTGGTTGAACAGGACCCCGTGATGTGGAGGGCTGGATGAACACTAGACGATGGAGGGGTGCCCGTGGAGGGGTGGTTGAACAGTAGCCGGTGGAGTAGCGCGCGGTGGAGGCTGGATGAACAGGAGCCCGTGGAGGCTGGAGGAGGTCGACGGTGGAGATGAACAGTATCCCGTGGAGTCCCGTTTTGCGGTACGCCACACCCCTCCCGATGAACAGGAGCCCCGTTTCGACCGTAGGAGGTCCGTTTCGTCCTTTTTGCGGTACGCCACACCCCTCCCGATCAACAGGACCCCCGTTTCGACCGTAGGAGGTCC
>NC_057808.1:30319247-30323215 GCF_018294505.1 Triticum aestivum
GCCACACCCCTCCCGATCAATAGGACCCCCGTTTCGACCGTAGGAGGTCCGTTTCCTCCGTTTTGCGGTACGCCACACCCCTCCTGATCAACAGGACCCCGTTCCGAATGTAGGAGGTCCGTTTCCTCCATTTTTGGTACGCCAGGCCTCGTTTCCATCGCCTGTTCCGTCAAAGCCCTCCCGATGAACACGACCACGCATTCCGTTCCGACCCAGCCGGTTGGCTCCGACGCGTTTCGTTGCCTCCCGATGAACACGACGCATTCCGTTGCCTCCCGATGAACACGACGCATTTTGTTGCCTCCCCATGAACACGACGCATTCCGTTGCCTCCCCATGAACACGACGACGACGCTGTTTCTCCGTTCTGACCCAGCCATGTACCCGAGCCTGTAACACCCCAAAATTTTGACCTTGTTTTATTAATTAAAAATTTTGCCAGGAAATTAAATTTTTGATTTATGGATTTATCTTTGACTTCAGAACCCCTCTTCTCTTTAATATTGTGGGTTTTTACCTCAAGTGGAAACTTTCCAAAAATATTATTGGACTTGTATACTCTCCCAATAAAACAATTCTTTATCAGTGGATTTATTTGCATAATTGTTTTTCATGAGTTTTATCCTTTTGAAATGATTTTTCATAAGTCTAGAGCCTCTTGTGCACTGCAGCCATTTGATAAATGCATTTAAAATTTTCACCAAAATTTCGGGATGTCATGTGATGTTTCCACATCACTTTTTTGCAAGAATATCTTTTGGTCATTGGAGATTTTGAGCTCTACATCAACTTTTCAAATCTGGTCCAGTAGGTATTTTTGCACTACAACCTATTTAAATATTCCTTTAGAAATTCTTCCAAGTGTTTGGAGATGTCAGTAGATGCATATGATTCAACTTCATGCAAAAACCCATTGGTGTTCTTTGAAAAATTTGAGTGAATCAACCTCATTTTCATTCTGGTCCAGCTTAGTGATTTGTACTGCAACCCTAAATTATCTTGCTCTAGTAACCCTGAGCTTTTTCCTACTTATTGACCACCCTGCAAAACCCTTAAGTCCAGGAGATTGGACCCATTGGAGTATTTTTAGTCCATGCATTAATAGCCTTTAGTTTCTGCCCAAAATTGGCTTTGTCCAAAACTTGCACTAACAAGTTTCTGGTTTTGCCCAAATGATCTTGCCATCATCACCTACATCTAGGGAGACACTGGTCTGGAGTTTTTGGCCACTCCAAGAGTTGCCTAGATGCACTTAGCATTCTGACGAACACCTTGAGTGCATGGGCAGTTTTGGCATGATTATTAGTTTGCATTGTGAACTTGATCCCCTGACCTAACCACCATGTCCCTTGATCTCCTTACTAGCCCTAACCTAGTCCTGTTATTTGCCAGCCTCGCTCAAGCACTCTAGGCTGCCCTGGCATTATGTCGAGCACGTCTCGTGCGTGCTCTGGGCGCGCCCAGAGCGCGCGTTTTGCACGTGCGGGCGCCCGAGCCGCCGCGTCGCACGGCCGCCTCCCCACGCCCGCTCTGGCCTCTCCCCACTCGCAGCCAGCACGCCCGCCCCCTCCCTCGTCGCAGAGCCGCCCCTGGCGCCCTACAGCACCGCCGTCAGGTCGGCCACGGCGGCTAGCGGCCGGCCATAGTGGGCTCCTGCCATGGACGGCGCCGCCCGAGCCGCAGCAGCGCGCCAGCTGCCCCCTTGTACAGCCCGAGCCTATCCTCAAGCCCGTCTGCTAGTGCTCGTCGCCACCATGTCGCCCTGGCCACTACAGAACGGCGATTCGCCGTCGTTCTTATCCACCACCGCGGAACCAGCCTCGTTGCGCTATAAAAGGAGGCCCCCGAGCTCCTCCGAGCACTCAGGCGACCCCAGGCCACCCCCATAGCACCCCCTCAGCCAGCAATCGGCGGTTGGTAGCCGTCTTCCTCGACTCCGGCCGGTTCGGCCGCCGCCGCCTTCCGGTACCGTTCGTCGCAACCAGACCCTCCCCCGTCCATCCAACACCACCACCCGTTTCCTCTCGAGCTTGCGGAGCCACCCAACACCTCAAACTCGCTCGGAAACCACCACAGCCCAGAACCCCAAACCACCCGAAGCCTCCTCCGCCGCGGAGCTCGCCGCCGGCGACTCCCTTCAAGCCCACGGCCCTCTCGACCACCGGGAGGACCGCCCTGGAACCACGGATCCATCCCTGCCCTCCGGAGCCCGCGAGGAGCCGCCAATCCCCGGCGTCGATCGCCGGAGTCCCGCCTCTGCTCGGGCAAAGGAAGAGGAGGGAGAGACGACTGGTCAAACCTGACCAGTGGGCCCCGTGGACCCACTGTCAGCGACCCACGCGCTCGTCCACACTGGATAAGTGAAAGCGTAAAGTCTCGAGTACGTATCCCCTACCCCGAAAGCGTATTTTGTACCAAAGCATTTCCCTTTTTCTGTTTTATTTTAAAAACAGAATTTGACTAAACTTTGACTGGCTATAACTTTTTAAATATAAGTCCAAATGACCTGATTCTTTTTCTGTTGTTTCTAAAATTCTGTCTAGTTTATTTTAGTATTTATTTGAAAATTTTCCAAACAACTTTTTTGTACTGTTTTAAAACTATGTTTTAATTTAAATTTTCATAAAAATAGGATTTTCAAGAAGAAGGCAACCTTCAAAAAAAAGTGCACCCCCACTTGCATACTCTTGAAGGCAAGCATTCTGAACCCTGGCATGATATTCTTGGGGTGTTGTTTGATACGGTTACAACACCACCTTGACTTGGAGCATACGTTATTTTATGTGACGATAAAGTCATACGCATGAGTGCGTAATGGAGATGCCTTGCTATTAGAAATGGATATGCTGGTGATGGTAATCATCCTCGTAAGCTTCTCATGCATACCGGAAGGAAGCCGGGAAAGTCGCGGTCTTGGGTAGACACGAGCTTGTCCCTAGTTCCTCGTCGAGACGAGTGTGTCCGGTATGGCATGATGAGGTATGATGAGCGGTGATTCTGTCTGTTAGTTGAAATATTTTGTTATGCTAATCATACAGGGAATACTTGAACCTCCTGAGTCGGCCGTAGATCGAGTCTTGTTCCAGTAACCCCCATACGTTTTTCGTACTACCACTTGTCCCTGCCGCAGGTAGGGTACGGTTCAGTAAGTTGTCAACCCCTTCCTAGCACACACTGTACAGAGAGGCCATGGTGGAAGATACCGGATGCATCCGGTAGGCATGCCACCTGGTCCGGGGGCATGGGTGTTTCCGGTTGGGACCGAGAGGGGGGCACCCCTTAGAGCGCGCAATATAAATTTGATCCCATGCTAAGTCGAGGTTGTAGCCTCCCCACTTAGAGTTTTGCTTGCCAGGTGTCGTGGGTGATTCCAGACACCGGTAAGTTAAGCTGGTGTGTGCGGGTCAGGTGTGTTTTCAATTAAAAGACCGTAGGCGGAATTAGTCCCGATGGACTAAATAAATCCGTTACTCGTGGGTAAAGAGTACACCCTGTGAAGAGGTTAAATCTATTCGGATAGCCATGTCCATGGGTAAGGACTACAGTCTGAGATGGGTCTAGTGTCGGTCTTCGGAGGAGAAACGGCTAAACCAGAACTTTGATTATGACCTGTGACATATGAGGATTATGATTATTATTATTGTGGACTAACCATTTACATTATTTGAATTATTGAGTACCCCTGGGACGGTTCTACCTCCTGGATACTCACTGCGATTATTCTCTTATAAGCCCTTTATGTGGTGTCGCATAGACGCCCGACTGTGGCATGCTTGCTATTTTATTTATATTATAAGCCCTTTATGTGGTGTCGCTCAGACGCCCGACTGTGGCATGCTTGTTATTTCTATTATTTATAAGCCCTTTATGTGGTGTCGCATAGACGCCCGACTGTGGCATGCTTGTTATTTCTTTTATCTATAAGCCCTTTATGTGGTGTCTCTCAGACGCCCGACTGAGGCATGATT
>NC_057808.1:30323351-30335179 GCF_018294505.1 Triticum aestivum
TTATTTATAAGCCCTTTATGTGGTGTCGCATAGACGCCCGACTGTGGCATGCTTGTTATTTCTTTTATCTATAAGCCCTTTATGTGGTGTCGCTCAGACGCCCGACTGAGGCATGATTTATCTTTTATCCTTCCGAGGCGTCGCTTCAGACACTTGATCGGTGCATTCTATTTCTACTCCCGTATTGCATATTCATATTTTACCCGCATGCGTGCATCATGGATTTCGTTTATTTCGTGACAGACGTTATGGTCATAGAATATTTCGGAGCATGATTATCCCTTGTTATATTATACCCGTGTTCATAATGTTTGCGAGTACATTCAAAAGTACTCACTGGCTTGTCCCTGGCTATTGGCTTGGCCAGATTTCTCGCATGGAGAGGAGCGTTGCGATGACAGCCCCGGAACCTACGCAATGATGATAGCAGCCTCGCGAAGATAGGAGTTGTCCTGGTCAGCTGTTCCTGTGAGAAATGGAGTCCAATAGACGCAGATGAACCACAAACCGCTTCCGCCATCAACCACTAGAAACCAAGTGTTGTACTCATAGGCCACAATGGTCTTGTACTACATATTTTGTACTTTGCTTGGAATTTCTGTATCAAGTTGGTGCCTCATCAGCTAACAGTAATCCTAGGGCTGGTGAGCACAAGGGCCATTTTCTGGAAAACTAATATCCCGAAAAACCGGTCCTGACAGAGCCCTGGCCGTACGTATGCGTGAGTAGGCGTTCGAGACCCCGCCCGTATGTACACATACGTGGCTGTATTTTCTTTCTTGCACCCTGGCCACTGTACGTACATGTACATGCTACGTGCGCGCCTCTACTACGACACGTGCGCGCCTCTACATCGACCAGTATGTACGTACACGTTCGCGACCAGAATGACAACGCTACGTACGCTTCGACCAGGTGGGTCCCGACTGTTAGGCACTTCCTTGCCTGCGAAGATGTAGCTGGTGGGTCCCAGCAGTCAAGGGGGCGAATCTTTTTTTTTGCCCGGACGCACTTCCTTGCGTGCGAAGATTTAGCCGGTGGGTCCCAGCGGTCATGGGGGCGAATGGACGGCGCCGCCCGAGCCGCAGCAGCGCGCCAGCTGCCCCCTTGTACAGCCCGAGCCTATCCTCAAGCCCGTCTGCTAGTGCTCGTCGCCGCCACGTCGCCCTGGCCACTACAGAACGGCGATTCGCCGTCATTCTTATCCACCACCGCGGAACCAGCCTCGTTGCGCTATAAAAGGAGGCCCCCAAGCTCCTCCGAGCACTCAGGCGACCCCAGGCCACCCCCATAGCACCCCCTCAGCCAGCAATCGGCGGTTGGTAGCCGTCTTCCTCGACTCCGGCCGGTTCGGCCGCCGCCGCCTTCCGGTACCGTTCGTCGCAACCAGACCCTCCCCCGTCCATCCAACACCACCACCCGTTTCCCCTCGAGCTTGCGAATCCACCCAACACCTCAAACTCGCTCGGAAACCACCACAGCCCAGAACCCCAAACCACCCGAAGCCTCCTCCGCCGCGGAGCTCGCCGCCGGCGACTCCCTTCACCCCCACGGCCCTCTCGACCACCAGGAGGACCGCCCTGGAACCACGGATCCATCCCTGCCCTCCGGAGCCCGCGAGGAGCCGCCAATCACTGGCGTCGATCGCCGGAGTCCCGCCTCTGCTCGGGCAAAGGAAGAGGAGGGAGAGACGACTGATCAAACCTGACCAGTGGGCCCCGTGGACCCACTGTCAGTGACACACGCGCTCGTCCACACTGGATAAGTGAAAGCGTAAAGTCTCGAGTACGTATCCCCTACCCCGAAAGCGTATTTTGTACCAAAGCGTTTCCCTTTTTCTGTTTTATTTTAAAAACAGAATTTGACTAAACTTTGACTGGCTATAACTTTTTAAATATAAGTCCAAATGACCTGATTCTTTTTCTGTTGTTTCTCAAATTCTATCTAGTTTATTTTAGTATTTATTTGAAAATTTTCCAAACAACTATTTTGTACTGTTTTAAAACTATGTGTTAATTTAAATTTTCATAAAAATAGGATTTTGAAGAAGAAGGCAACCTTCAAAAAAAAAGTGCACCCCCACTTGCATACTCTTGAAGGCAAGCATTCTGAACCCTAGCATGATATTTTTGGGGTGTTGTTTGATACGGTTACAACACCACCTTGACTTGGAGCATACGTTATTTTATGTGACGATAAAATCATACGCATGAGTGCGTAATGGAGATGCCTTGCTGTTAGAAATGGATATGCTGGTGATGGTAATCATCCTCGTAAGCTTCTCATGCATACCGGAAGGAAGCCGGGAAAGTCGCGGTCTTGGGTAGACACGAGCTTGTCCCTAGTTCCTCGTCGAGACGAGTGTGTCCCTAGTTCCTCGTCGAGACTAGTGTGTCCGGTATGGCATGATGAGGTATGATGAGCGGTGATTCTGTCTGTTAGTTGAAATATTTTGTTATGCTAATCATACAGGGAATACTTGAATCTCCTGAGTCGGCCGCAGATCGAGTCTTGTTCCAGTAACCCCCATACTTGTTTCGTACTACCACTTGTCCCTGCCGCAGGTAGGGTACGATTCAGTAAGTTGTCAACCTCTTCCTAGCACACACCGTACAGAGAGGCCATGGTGGAAGATACCGGATGCATCCGGTAGGCATGCCACCTGGTCCGGGGGCATGGGTGTTTCCGGTTGGGACCGAGAGGGGGGCACCCCTTAGAGCGCGCGATATAAATTTGATCCCATGCTAAGTCGAGGTTGTAGCCTCCCCACTTAGAGTTTTGCTTGACAGGTGTCGTGGGTGATTCCAGACACTGGTAAGTTAAGCTGGTGTGTGGGGGTCAGGTGTGTTTTCAATTAAAAGACCGTAGGCGGAATTAGTCCCGATGGACTAAATAAATCCGTTACTCGTGGGTAAAGAGTACACCCTCTGAAGAGGTTAAATCTATTCGGATAGCCATGTCCATGGGTAAGGACTACAGTCTGAGATGGGTCTAGTGTCGGTCTTCGGAGGAGAAACGGCTAAACCAGAACATTGATTATGACCTGTGACATATGAGGATTATGATTATTATTATTGTGGACTAACCATTTACATTATTTGAATTATTGAGTATACCTGGGACGGTTCTACCTCCTGGATACTCACTGTGATTATTCTCTTATAAGCCCTTTACGTGGTGTCGCATAGACGCCCGACTGTGGCATGCTTGCTATTTTCATTATATTATAAGCCCTTTATGTGGTGTGGCTCAGACGCCCGACTGTGGCATGCTTGTTATTTCTATTATTTATAAGCCCTTTATGTGGTGTCGCATAGACGCCCAACTGTGGCATGCTTGTTATTTCTTTTATCTATAAGCCCTTTATGTGGTGTCGCTCAGACGCCCGACTGAGGCATGATTTATCTTTTATCCTTCCGAGGCGTCGCTTCAGACACTCGATCGGTGCATTCTATTTCTACTCCCGTATTGCATATTCATATTTTACCCGCATGCGTGCATCATGGATTTCGTTTATTTCGTGACAGACGTTATGATCATAGAATATTTCGGAGCATGATTATCCCTTGTTATATTATACCCGTGTTCATAATGTTTGCGAGTACATTCAAAAGTACTCACTGGCTTGTCCCTGGCTATTGGCTTGGCCAGATTTCTCGCATGGAGAGGAGCGTTGCGATGACAGCCCCGGAACCTACGCAATGATGATAGCAGCCTCGCGAAGATAGGAGTTGTCCTGGTCAGCTGTTCCTGTGAGAAATGGAGTCCCATAGACGCAGATGAACCACAAACCGCTTCCGCCATCAACCACTAGAAACCAAGTGTTGTACTCATAGGACACAATGGTCTTGTACTACATATTTTGTACTTTGCTTGGAATTTATGTATCAAGTTGGTGCCTCATCAGCTAACAGTAATCCTGGGGCTGGTGAGCACAAGGGCCATTTTCTGGAAAACTAATATCCCGAAAAACCGGTCCTGACAAACTTGGTATCAGAGCCAGGCTGACCATTGGCTAATCCTATCTTAGCCAGGTCAATAGACCTAGGTTAACCAACCCACCAGACCTTAACCCAACCCCGGCCAAGATTCTCGTGTAAGATAGCCACACAGTGACCCCGACGCTTTTTGCAGTCGGTGCCCATCCTATCAGCCTAGCCCGTCGATCACGCGCTAGTGACCGACACCTAAAATGTCTCATTCGCAAGCGTGCGAAGGAAGACTCCGTCCCCTTTTCTATAAAATGGGCACGCTAGCCTCAACACAGCACAGCACAGCCTCTTTTCCAAACCAAGCTGCGATGCCTGGACCCATTGTTCACAATGAGACCACAGCCACCAACCTTGGAGGTTTTGTGACCATGCTCGCAAACCTCACCCGCCGTGCCTATGCATTAGAAGAGCCCCCAGAATATGTTGTGTACCAAGGACCCATGAGCGGTGAGAGCCGTCAATTCTGGGCCACTGTACACATCTATGGTAGGGGTCTATCACCAGAATGCCCCTACAGGTTCACCGGAAGGACAACTTCCTTTGAGCCACAAGCCATCCAACTGGCAGCTCGAGAAGCTATAGTTCAACTCCGGCACTTGTCGCCCAGAGTTAACTGTCGCTCGTTCTACTACTACCCTAGCCGTGACGGGTATGGTAGGCCGCCCCAGGTGGCCAACGGAGATCACGAGACGGATCCTACACTATTGCATCTGGTACGCTATGTAAGTGCACTAGAGGAACTGTTCGATCAAATCACCCTTGATCTGATCGCAGCTCGTGGAGAACTGGTTCGCCGAGCCCCGGCGAGAGGAGAAGAGGAGCCCGACGCCGACAACCCAGTCATGCTGTTCAGACACCCGAACGAGTCCTTGAGGTCTGCCCCAGCCATCGACCAAAATGCTTTGGTGTCCCCAGAAGTGCTTCGTCGCCTTTTGGGAACACGCTCCAACGGGATTGTGGTCAACAACCCCCGCGATGGTCATCATCGCTACCCCGACCCTGCAGCCCCTCAATCTCATCCAGCTAATCCCGATGGTGAAACCCGTGGAGAAGCCTCGACGTCCACTAGACAAGCCCGCTTAGATATTAACGAAGTAGACTAAGTCGCTCGAGTAGTAACGAGCCTTAGTATTTCTACGCCTTGTAATTGTGTGAGCCTGTATCACCATAATTAAATGATGTCTACTTGTGCGCCCCTATTTTGGAATAGTAGCCATGCATATGTACGTTAGCGTACAGTTACATTTTTAAATTCCGGGCGCAGCTACCAAAACCACCCCGACGACACCCACAGTAATGCGTCACATTTATGAGATATGAGTATCTGTGGCATTGACCCCGACCCCATAGAAAAGAACTGACAAACTAGTTACCCTTCACCACGGTAAATAACCCAGCCCCAATGCTATATAAAAGGCCACCTCGTGACCTTGCCAAGTGCCCCTCACCTTGTGCGCAACACTCACAGCCATTTCTTTGCCATGCCGACCCCCAGTATTTATCTGAGAACTCCAGACGCAACCCCGAGTAGTTTTGTTAAAATATTGTGGGACTTCACCTGCAGTACCATGAGTGCTATCCATCCACCCCAGTACGAGTTGCTCAAATCGAGGATCACCCCATCCACCTCGAAATATTGGGCAGTGCTGCACATCCCTCCCGCAAACCCAAACCAAGACCCAACGGAAGTCTCCTTCGTGGGGAAATCCATGCCGACTCCGCATATGGCCATTGAAGCTGCTGCGTACGAAGCGCTTGCTCGTCTTCGATTCGCGGTACCCTATGCCAGCGAACGAGGATATTATTATTTTCCGAGTCGTGCAGCACCCGGAGAAGTAGCATCTTTTCCCGGTGGACGAATTGAGAGAGATCCAGTACTGGCCAACCTTGCCCAGTATATTATCGCTCAAGAGCGTTTGACTCAGCTGATTTAAATCCTCAGATTGCTATTGGCAGACCACTGAGGCCTGACCAGGAGAGACGCATTCATCGGCTAGTCAACCCGCTTCCCCCGATAGAAGAGGAGTGTGCCCCAGTACCAGAGACGTTTTCTCAGGACCCTGTCCTTTTGCCGTTTTTATTGTAGACGTCACCGCTATGTTTTTTATCCCATGATTTATTTATGTGTTGTAACTTGTACGTAGTATCCAAAATTTGTGCGACGGATCAAATATTTGGTTTCAATTATGTGAGCAGTTTTACTGCTGTTAATTTTGATTTAACTAATTTTCACTCACGATAAATTTTGTAGTGAGATTTCTTTCCCTGAGTTGCTGCAGCATATGCCTCTTCACGACGTAGATTTTTATTCACGCAACACCATAACGGCAGACTCACAACCACAACCACTCGACCTCGTGCGCTAATTACAGATCCCCGTACACATCTTGCACCTAACTGATCACACCCGAGGACACCACAGTCTCAGTAAGAGAGATTTGTGAGTAATCATTCGGGCGCAAGTTGCTCCAGCACACCGACAGCAGTTAGCACTCGATGCCGCACCTAATCCTCGTGATCACCGCCACCGCGAAGAGCTAACACTCGAGCGGCAGCATTACGACGATCATCAAGGATCATCGCGCACAAGAGCACGGAGAACCCCAGCAACATCGCCAAACCTCCGCACATCAGGACCACGTACCAGTCCGGCATCACCTCCGCCATTAGAGCCTCGTCTCGAGCTCCTGCAAACAGAAATGGAGGAGAATGAAGGAGAAGAGGAAGCGAGGCCAGGTGTGAGGAAGAAGAAAGGAGCACCGCGGTCATTTTATAGCTCGAGATCGGTGTACGGTGGGCGAGGTCCACCAGCGCCGCTCGTCGCTCGATCGCCGGTGTTCGGAGGCGAATCCGCGAGCAGTGCCGACAATGCACTGGCCCGCGAGGTGAGTGCACGCTGCACCGGCAGCTAGCACGCCGCGCACTACCGCAGTACGGCCTAGATGCCCTACGCGCTAGACGTCGCCGGTGGAGAAAGCACGGGAAAGCACACGAGAGAGAGCAAGAAGAGAGAGCCAGAGGTAGAAGAAGAGACTGACAAGTGGGCCCCGGGTCCACCCGTCAGCCAGAGGGAGCACTGTGCCCTCGGGTACGGCCAGCGTATTTTAGAAATTTAGAATTTATTCTAAATTTACTGTATCCAACATAGAAATATCTCGTTTTCCCCAGCCATGGATTTTTCCACGCAACGCCAGTATACCACACTGTAGTTTTACACCACTTATTGCCCTCTCACTGTAGCCACATTTTATTGCATAAGTAGGATGATTTTTTTTGGTAAGAGCAATGTTTGTTCAAAACAGTTTTTAACAAATCTCGAGGACGAGATTTTTCTTAAGGGGGGTAGTGTTGTAACACCCCAAAATTTGAACTTGTTTTATTAATTAAAAATTTTGCCAGGAAATTAAATTTTTGTTTTCTGGATTTATCTTTGATTTCAGAACCCCTCTTCTCTTTAATATTGTGGGTTTTTACCTCAAGTGGAAACTTTCCAAAAATATTATTGGACTTGTATACTCTCCCAATAAAACAATTCTTTATCGGTGGATTTATTTTCATAATTGTTTTTCATGAGTTTTATCCTTTTGAAATGATTTTCATAAGTTTAGAGCCTCTTGTGCACTGCAACCATTTGATAAATGCATTTATAATTTTCACAAAAATTTGGGGATGTCATGTGATGTTTCCACATCACTTTTTTGCAAGAATATCTTTTGGTCATTGGAGATTTTGAGCTCTACATCAACTTTTCAAATCTGGTCCAGTAGGTATTTTTGCACTACAACCTATTTAAATATTCCTTTAAAAATTCTTCCAAGTGTTTGGAGATGTCAGTAGATGCATATGATTCAACTTCATGCAAAAACCCATTGGTGTTCTTTGAAAAATTTGAGTGAATCAACCTCATTTTCATTCTGGTCCAGCTTAGTGATTTGTACTGCAACCCTAAATTATCTTGCTCTAGTAACCCTGAGCTTTTTCCTACTTATTGAACACCCTGCAAAACCCTTAAGTCCAGGAGATTGGACCCATTGGAGTATTTTTAGTCCATGCATTAATAGCCTTTAGTTTCTGCCCAAAATTGGCTTTGTCCAAAACTTGCACTAACAAGTTTCTGGTTTTGCCCAAATGATCTTGCCATCATCACCTACATCTAGGGAGACACTGGTCTGGAGTTTTTGGCCACTCCAAGAGTTGCCTAGATGCACTTAGCATTCTGACGAACACCTTGAGTGCATGGGCAGTTTTGGCATGATTATTAGTTTGCATTGTGAACTTGATCCCCTGACCTAACCACCATGTCCCTTGATCTCCTTACTAGCTCTAACCTAGTCCTGTTATTTGCCAGCCTCGCTCAAGCACTCTAGGCTGCCCTGGCATTATGTCGAGCACGTCTCGTGCGTGCTCTGGGCGCGCCCAGAGCGCGCGTTTTGCACGTGCGGGCGCCCGAGCCGCCGCATCGCACGGCCGCCTCCCCACGCCCGCTCTGGCCTCTCCCCACTCGCAGCCAGCACGCCCGCCCCCTCCCTCGTCGCAGAGCCGCCCCTGGCGCCCTACAGCACCGCCGTCAGGTCGGCCACGGCGGCTAGCGGCCGGCCGCAGTGGGCTCCTGCCATGGACGGCGCCGCCCGAGCCGCAGCAGCGCGCCAGCTGCCCCCTTGTACAGCCCGAGCCTATCCTCAAGCCCGTCTGCTAGTGCTCGTCGCCACCATGTCGCCCTAGCCACTACAGAACGGCGATTCGCCGTCGTTCTTATCCACCACCGCGGAACCAGCCTCGTTGCGCTATAAAAGGAGGCCCCCGAGCTCCTCCGAGCACTCAGGCGACCCCAGGCCACCCCCATAGCACCCCCTCAGCCAGCAATCGGCGGTTGGTAGCCGTCTTCCTCGACTCCGGCCGGTTCGGCCGCCGCCGCCTTCCGGTACCGTTCGTCGCAACCAGACCCTCCCCCGTCCATCCAACACCACCACCCGTTTCCCCTCGAGCTTGCGGAGCCACCCAACACCTCAAACTCGCTCGGAAACCACCACAGCCCAGAACCCCAAACCACCCGAAGCCTCCTCCGCCGCGGAGCTCGCCGCCGGCGACTCCCTTCAAGCCCACGGCCCTCTCGACCACCGGGAGGACCGCCCTGGAACCACGGATCCATCCCTGCCCTCCGGAGCCCGCGAGGAGCCGCCAATCGCCGGCGTCGATCGTCGGAGTCCCGCCTCTGCTCGGGCAAAGGAAGAGGAGGGAGAGACGGCTGGTCAAACCTGACCAGTGGGCCCCGTGGACCCACTGTCAGTGACCCACGCGCTCGTCCACACTGGATAAGTGAAAGCGTAAAGTCTCGAGTACGTAT
This sequence comes from Triticum aestivum, assembly GCF_018294505.1. NCBI lineage: Eukaryota > Viridiplantae > Streptophyta > Magnoliopsida > Poales > Poaceae > Triticum > Triticum aestivum. The sequence continues at coordinate 30,332,688 of NC_057808.1, forward strand.
CCCCTACCCCGAAAGCGTATTTTGTACCAAAGCGTTTCCCTTTTTCTGTTTTATTTTAAAAATAGAATTTGACTAAACTTTGACTGGCTATAACTTTTTAAATATAAGTCCAAATGACCTGATTCTTTTTCTGTTGTTTCTAAAATTCTGTCTAGTTTATTTTAGTATTTATTTGAAAATTTTCCAAACAACTTTTTTGTACTGTTTTAAAACTATGTGTTAATTTAAATTTTCATAAAAATAGGATTTTCAAGAAGAAGGCAACCTTCAAAAAAAAGTGCACCCCCACTTGCATACTCTTGAAGGCAAGCATTCTGAACCCTGGCATGATATTCTTGGGGTGTTGTTTGATACGGTTACAACACCACCTTGACTTGGAGCATACGTTATTTTATGTGACGATAAAGTCATACGCATGAGTGCATAATGGAGATGCCTTGCTATTAGAAATGGATATGCTGGTGATGGTAATCATCCTCGTAAGCTTCTCATGCATACCGGAAGGAAGCCGGGAAAGTCGCGGTCTTGGGTAGACACGAGCTTGTCCCTAGTTCCTCGTCGAGACGAGTGTGTCCGGTATGGCATGATGAGGTATGATGAGCGGTGATTCTGTCTGTTAGTTGAAATATTTTGTTATGCTAATCATACAGGGAATACTTGAACCTCCTGAGTCGGCCGTAGATCGAGTCTTGTTCCAGTAACCCCCATACTTGTTTCGTACTACCACTTGTCCCTGCCGCAGGTAGGGTACGGTTCAGTAAGTTGTCAACCCCTTCCTAGCACACACTGTACAGAGAGGCCATGGTGGAAGATACCGGATGCATCCGGTAGGCATGCCACCTGGTCCGGGGGCATGGGTGTTTCCGGTTGGGACCGAGAGGGGGGCACCCCTTAGAGTGCGCGATATAAATTTGATCCCATGCTAAGTCGAGGTTGTAGCCTCCCCACTTAGAGTTTTGCTTGCCAGGTGTCGTGGGTGATTCCAGACACCGGTAAGTTAAGCTGGTGTGTGCGGGTCAGGTGTGTTTTCAATTAAAAGACCGTAGGCGGAATTAGTCCCGATGGACTAAATAAATCCGTTACTCGTGGGTAAAGAGTACACCCTCTACAGAGGTTAAATCTATTCGGATAGCCATGTCCATGGGTAAGGACTACAGTCTGAGATGGGTCTAGTGTCGGTCTTCGGAGGAGAAACGGCTAAACCAGAACTTTGATTATGACTTGTGACATATGAGGATTATGATTATTATTATTGTGGACTAACCATTTACATTATTTGAATTATTGAGTACCCCTGGGACGGTTCTACCTCCTGGATACTCACTGCGATTATTCTCTTATAAGCCCTTTATGTGGTGTCGCATAGACGCCCGACTGTGGCATGCTTGCTATTTTATTTATATTATAAGCCCTTTATGTGGTGTCGCTCAGACGCCCGACTGTGGCATGCTTGTTATTTCTATTATTTATAAGCCCTTTATGTGGTGTCGCATAGACGCCCGACTGTGGCATGCTTGTTATTTCTTTTATCTATAAGCCCTTTATGTGGTGTCTCTCAGACGCCCGACTGAGGCATGATTTATCTTTTATCCTTCCGAGGCGTCGCTTCAGACACTCGATCGGTGCATTCTATTTCTACTCCCGTATTGCATATTCATATTTTACCCGCATGCGTGCATCATGGATTTCGTTTATTTCGTGACAGACGTTATGATCATAGAATATTTCGGAGCATGATTATCCCTTGTTATATTATACCCGTGTTCATAATGTTTGCGAGTACATTCAAAAGTACTCACTGGCTTGTCCCTGGCTATTGGCTTGGCCAGATTTCTCGCATGGAGAGGAGCGTTGCGATGACAGCCCCGGAACCTACGCAATGATGATAGCAGCCTCGCGAAGATAGGAGTTGTCCTGGTCAGCTGTTCCTGTGAGAAATGGAGTCCAATAGACGCAGATGAACCACAAACCGCTTCCGCCATCAACCACTAGAAACCAAGTGTTGTACTCATAGGCCACAATGGTCTTGTACTACATATTTTGTACTTTGCTTAGAATTTCTGTATCAAGTTGGTGCCTCATCAGCTAACAGTAATCCTAGGGCTGGTGAGCACAAGGGCCATTTTCTGGAAAACTAATATCCCGAAAAACCGGTCCTGACAGAGCCCTGGCCGTACGTATGCGTGAGTAGGCGTTCGAGACCCCGCCCGTATGTACACATACGTGGCTGTATTTTCTTTCTTGCACCCTGGCCACTATACGTACATGTACATGCTACGTGCGCGCCTCTACTACGACACGTGCGCGCCTCTACATCGACCAGTATGTACGTACACGTTCGCGACCAGAATGACAACGCTACGTACGCTTCGACCAGGTGGGTCCCGACTGTTAGGCACTTCCTTGCCTGCGAAGATGTAGCTGGTGGGTCCCAGCAGTCAAGGGGGCGAATCTTTTTTTTTGCCCGGACGCACTTCCTTGCGTGCGAAGAT
>NC_057808.1:30335352-30344552 GCF_018294505.1 Triticum aestivum
TAGCCGGTGGGTCCCAGCAGTCATGGGGGCGAATGGTTTTTTTTTGCCCGGACGCACTTCCTTGCGTGCGAAGGTATAGCTGGTGGGTCCCAGCAGTCAGGGGGGCAAATCGTTTTTTTTTCCCGGACGCACTTCCTTGCGTGCGAAGATGAAGCTAGTGGGTCCCAGCAGTCAGGGGGAAACGTTTTTTCCACGAAATACAGTGGCCCGTCCGGTGGGTCCCAGCTGTCAGGTGGAGGAATCATTATTTTCCGCGTAATAAGGAGGCACTTCCTTGCTGCGGCCATGGACCCAGCTGTCAGCCTCTCCACGTACAGTCCACGTCCGATGGAAGTCGTTCCTTGACCACGTTGACCAGGCCGTGCCGAGAGCACCACGGCGGTGGACGACGGGGAGGCCTAGGAAGGGGACGACGCGGAGCCGGGGAAGACGTGGCAGTGGAAGCCCGCGCAGAGAGGAGTATGAGGGTTCACTGGTTTGGCTGCGGTGTGAGGCTGTCGTTGCCGCAGGGCCGGGCCAGTGGTGGGAATCGTAGGGGGCGGTGAGGCCTCCGCGGCAGCATAGCCGGCCACGGGAGGCAGGAGCCTGCGGCACGACCGGCGCTACTTTGGGCGGCTGGAGCAAGAAGAACAGAGGTTGAAGAAGCACTACGGCCGGTGGATGGACATCATACGGTCACTGGAGCTAGAATATTGACTAAGTTGACAAAGCCCTCCGTCCCCGTCAACTTAGTTGGCCCACAAGTCATCCTCCCACTATGGTGGGTCCGAGCTAGCAGGGGGGTATTCATTTTTTTGTGCGTAATAAGGAGGCACTTCCTTGCGTGCGAAGATATAGCTGGTGGGTCCGACATGTCAGCGGGGGAAACGTTTTTTTCACGAAATACAGAGGCCCTTCCGGTGGGTCCCAGCTGTCAGGTGGAGGAATCATTATTTTGCGCGTACAGTCCACGGCCGATGGATCTCGTTCGTTGACCAGGCCGCGCCGAGAGCACCATGGTGGTGGACGACCGCGAGGCCTAGGAAGGGAACAACACGGAGCCGGGGAAGACTCGGCAATGGTTACCCACGCGGTGGGAAGTACGAGGGTTTACTTGTCCGGCTGTCGTCGCCGAAAAATAACAGGAGGTGTGGGTGAGTAGAGGAATGGCCTGGCCAGCAATGAAGTAGGGTGGGGCGGTGCGGCCTGTGCGGCAGCACAGCCGGCCATGGGAGGCGGGAGCAGGCAGTCCCATCGGAGCTGGTTTGGGCGGCTGGAGCAAGAAGATCAGATATTGAAGAAGCAGCACGGCCGTTGGATTAACATCCAACGATCAGTGCTGCTAGAATCGTTTGTGGACTAAGTTGACAAAGCCAAAGTACATGTCAACCTAGTAGACCTACAAGTCAGCCTCCAAATCTGTCCCAAACAGCATACAGCCCGAAATTTCTAGCCAGATTCAAATTAATTTTGAATCTAAATATACCTTAATTTAAATTCAATGAAATTTTACCCGCACAAAACAATGAAATTTAAAATATCAAAATCCAAAAGAAAACAGTATTTTGGAACTAATTGCATGTTTGCTGTATTTTTTCATTTTACAGCCCATTTATTATTACTTATAGCCCATTTCTTATTACTTATAGCCCATTTTCTGGGCAAAATGCATCCCTCCTCGTCTTGAAAGATTTCCGGCCCAGCAGGGCGTAGAAAAGCAAGTAGGCCTACCTTGGTTATTCTGCAAAAAACAAAATAGCTGGCTAGCCATTTTTAGAAAGGAAAAAAACAAACTGGGCTGGTCATGTGCTAAACATATGAAATAAAAGCCTGGGCTAGACGGGCCACGGGTCCCGCACAACCCAGTTGATACCCTTCTCCGTCCCGAAAAAATAAAATTACTGCGCGCGCTGCTCGGTCCCTACTGTCATCCTCACCATGTACAGTCATCTCCTTATTCCTCTCAGTTGTTGACCATGTTGACAACACCGGAGGGCGGCGCCGCGGCGAGCGAACCAAGGCGGAGGACGATGGTGAGGCCTCGGATGGGAACGAACAGGAGCCGGTGAAGATCACAGCCAGCCGTGGGAGGCGGGAGCAGGCGGTCCCGCCGGCGCTGGTTTGGCTTTGGCGGCTCGAGGAAGAAGAGACTGAAGAAACGCGACAGACGTTGAATGTCAATACAATGGTCAAGGTTGGCACAATCGTTTGTTGACTAAGCGGACACCAAGTAGCATACTTTTTTATATATAGGAAGAAAACTGCGAGGAAAATGCGTTCGTCTGCCGTCCTCCTCACAGGGAACGTTCGCCACATAAGTGACTAGCACCCTTGGTTTTCAACCGAGAGGTCTTGGGTTTGAGTCCCAGGAACTCTCAATTTTGTCCTCCTTCCTTCCTCGCAAAAAAAGGGAAAGAAAATCAAAGACTTGGGAAGGCGTACAGAACAAGCTAGTGTACCAGTAAAGAGATGTTGCCGAGTTTTAGAAAAAAGAAAGACGTGCTCCTGTAGCTGGTTCGAATCCAAACCTAGACTATGACTATATATGGTGTTATGCTACTCTGCAAGTAATGAAACTGACGTATCCAACGTTCGCTTCTCCTCTTCTCTACTTACTCTGCCTAGCATCAGAAGCTCTGGCCGCAGCAACCATGTCCGCTGGCTGCTCGTCCACCTGCTCTTTAGCAGGCAACAACCAGATATGCGCCAAGTCACCACCCGTACCATCGCCTGTGGGTCTCATCACACCCCCGTCGGCACGCGCACCGCAGCCGATTGCTCATCGCAACCCGCTGCCGTTGGTGTGGTGCCACTGCTGCAAATCACGCAGAGTCATCCGTCGCGTCTCAACCACAATCCGCAACCCTGGCCGAGTCTTCTACAAATGCCCGAATCATGGGGTAATAATATGTTTAAGTGTTGTTCTGCTGCTTTCAGTTGCTGATTTTTTAATAGTTTGGTTGATGATCTTCCAATTTGATTCATGCAGAAAAGGGAAGATTCGTGTGATTTGTATTTCTGGGAAGTTGCTGATGTGGGGGAATGCAACTACGCAGATTATTTGGTTAGCCGAGGAATCCCAATACCAGCAGGTTGGGGTGTTGGACAAGTAACTGAAGGAACGGCAGAAGAGGAAGATGCAGAGCAGAACATTAAAGATGAAGTTCCTTTGATCATGGCCAAGCAACAGCTGCTGAACGGCCTTGACAGCAATGAGGAGATGAAAGAGCTTGTGAAGATAATGGGCAAAATCGATGTGCTCTGTAGGATGATTGTCTCTTTATTTGCAGTGTATGTAGCACTCGTGATGTATTCAGTGGCTACGACATGAGCACTTTGCTGAAACTAGTAATGAATGAAACCTGTGTAGCACGCTGGGCGTAGTGTTGTGAACATCTAATGATTTCTATTAACGGAAATCAGGGGGTATCCCCTTTTGCTCATATAAATAAATAAACAGCAGAGGCCCTGTCGGGTCAGCTTTGTTCTCATTCGAAGACGTCGAGCAAATTGCAGTCCAACAGCAAACTATGCCATCAAATTCAAGTTTCACAGCCAAATATGAGTACAGCTAAACAACAATGTCATCATGTTTTAGTTGTCATACAATCACCAAACACAAATCAGCATACATAACAAGTGATGTTCTCACAGCAAAATACTAAACAACATGTTCATCAGGTTTCAGTTGTCATAGCAAACACAATTTCACATAGTAGATAAAAAAACGTCTTCTGACAGGCAAATACGACAAAAGCAATGTAATCATCATCCGCAGCAGCAGCGTTAACATCTTCGCCATGTGTATCAGTCTGAATCATAATTCCCCACGGTGTCATCTTCTTCTTCGTCCTCAACGTCCTCGAACGTTGCCTTCTTCTTGATCAACTCTTGTATGTCCACAGCACGACAGGCAATCTTTTCGCCGGCGTCATTGACGTGATGGTTCTCAAACATATTAGGAACATCTGTGTTATCTTGTACATCAGGAGCAGTGTAAGCATCATCTTGTTGTGCAACTTCATTAAACAAATTCCTCTGCTCAAACCTTTGCAATACTCTCCAGTCATCGCTACGTGCAAATGTGTCTTCCAAGAAAAATATCTGTGTTGCTTGATTTGCCAAAATAAAAGGCTTGTTGGTCTGGTATGCCGCCTTGACATTGATGGATTTGAAATAATCATCAGCTCTGGGTTTTGCGATCCTGGAAAACAGGTTATACCAACGACAGCACAACAGAACCACACACCGATGATCCTCGAAACTGGAGATATACTGCAACTGAACAATGTCTGTTATGTTAGCATACATTTCAGTTGTCTCTTTGTCATACGTATCCGTGCTCATGATGGCACTGTTTTGTGTCTTCCTGCCTTCGTCTCGTGCAAGGGTGTTGTAGCGCACATCTCCAACAACGCAAGATTCATAATGTCTTACCCGAGTATCAGGACCCATTGCTAGTGAGTAAAGGGCATCATCAACTGCCTGCCCATCCTCCCGCATCTTCTTAACCTATGGTTAGAAAATAGACAAGCTGATCATCTTATGTACTCAATATATTAAAAAAACTGACAGTGCACTTCAAAAGCTTACATGGTTCTTGAACCATTTCGCAAATCCTGCCATAACCAGTTTGTCAATGTTTCTTGGATTTTGCGGTAGTAACTCCTCTTTGTAGATGTTGCACAACATAGTGATAGCGTCAAACATCTAAATATATAAGAATGTGCTGCAAGTTTAGTAGATTATGATGTATAAGCTGCAGTACTGCACTTACTTGATATAAGGTAGTATCTCGGGACAGTTATTCAACACATACCAAACCGTTTTGTCCAAATCTTTAGGTTTGTCCTCTTGTCGACTCTTCCCTGTAACTCGAACAGAATAATCGAAAACATTGAGCCTGGGATTGTCTTCACCCACCTCTTTGCTAAGCTGATCAGCTGTTTCAATGTATTTTGAGCAGAATGTCAACGCTTCTGTAGCAATGTAGGCCTCTGCAATGGAACCCTCGGGTCTAGCTCTGTTCCTAACATAGCCCTTGAAAGTGCCTAGCCGCCTTTCAATAGGGTACATCCTGCCATACTGTACTGGACCTCTAAGTAGTGCCTCATCAGGTAGATGAACAGCCAAATGCACCATCACATCAAAGAAGGCTGGAGGATATATCTTCTGAAGGTCGCATAGGATAGTTGGTATCTTGTCTCTAAGACGTTCCAAAGCATCTATCCTAATATTCCTACTACAGAGTTCCCTGAAGAATTGTCCCAACTCTGCAACTGCTTTGTATAAGTCAGGGCGGCCCAATCCTCTAAGGATAACAGCTAAAACCCTTTGAAGTAGGACGTGGCAATCATGAGTTTTCAACCCTTGTACCTTGTTTCCATCTGCACTGACTCTCCTTTCATGGTTGGAAGCAAATCCATGTGGGAATCTCACACGTGACAAGACCTCGCAGAATTCTTTTCTTTTTACCTTGTCCAAAACGTACACAGCTGGTGCCATATCCCGTGGTTTACCTTCATCTTGCACCTGCAAATCCTTTCTGATACCCAGGTGTGTCAAATCAATCCTAGATTTTAAGGTATCTTTCGTCTTGCCTTCAATATTAAGAAGTGTGCCGATAATGCTGTCACATATATTTTTCTCGATGTGCATCACATCAAGATTATGCCGCAGATCCAAATCTTTCCAATACTCCAAGTCCCACAAAGTGGACCTGCGGGTAAACAATAATCTCTCTTCTACCCTGCCACACTTCCTTTTCCCGCTACCATTACCAGGATGGTTTCCTGGTGTAATATGCCTGACCTTCTCTAATTCCACTTGCAACTCATCGGCGGTGAGCCTCTTTGGCGCATCACGGTTTTCATGCTTTGCATTGAACACATGTCTTCGGTATTTTCTAGGATGCGGCTTGTCCTTGGCAAGGAAACGGCGGTGTCCAATGTAATAGATCTTGCTAAGTATTGCGTATGATAGCGGATTCCTGTCACAGCGAACACATGCATTGTAACCATGTGTCGTTCGCCCTGACATAGTGCCCAAAGCCGGATAATCATGGATGCACCAAATTATAACAGCACGCAGAAAGAAATCAGCTGGTGGGCTGCTATATAGGTCTCGAGTGAGAACACCCTTCCATAGCTGTTGAAGTTCCTCCACAAGAGGCTCCATGAACAAATCAAAATCCTTTCCAGGACTTTTTGGACCTGGGATGAGCAAGGCCATCATGTAGTTTGATTCTTTGGTGTAGACATTTGGAGGCATGTTGTAAGGGATAACAAGCACTGGCCACATGCTATATGTGGCGCTCTGGTGGCCAAATGGGTTAAATCCATCTGAAGCTAAGGCAAGTCTAATGTTTCTCGGGTCAGCAGCAAACTCTTTGTGTTTATCATTGAAGCTTTTCCACTCACTACGATGAGATGGATGGCTCATTACATTCTGATCTCTGTACTCCTAGTTCCTAGAATGCCGCAGTACATCCTCTCTTGTTTCAGCATCATGAAACAACCTCTGCAATCTTGGTGTAATTGGAAAATGTCTCAGAACATTGTGAGGAATCCTCTTCACAGCATCGCCATCTTTCCATCTTGATGATTTGCATTTCGGGCATTCACTTAAGTTGGCATAATCCTTCTGGAACAGAACACAATTATTCTTACAAACATGGATCATATCATATCCAATTCCAACTGCACGAAGGAAATTCTTCATTTTACTGTAGGTGTGTGGCAGCTCAGACGCATCTGGGAAAGATTTGCGGAAAGCAGCCAACATCGCATCGAATGATTTGTTGGTCATCCACTCAGATGTCTTCACCTGAAGAAAGGTGACCATAGCTGAGAATACTGACAGCTTATTTCCTGGGGTGACAGCAACGTTGCATTGTTCCAACATGCGGGCCCACCATTTTTCTTCTGCACGTGAAAGTTCACGGAATGCACGAGCATTTCGTAGAATTGTTTCAATGTTGGTCAAACTCACTGGCTCCGCCACCACCTCCTCCTCCTCCTCTTCCACCTGAGCATCAGGCAGATCAAGATGGTGATCTGCTGCTTCCACGTAGTCAATAACATTGACGTTCACAGCTTCACCATGATGAACCCACCTAGTATATGTGACTGACATTCCATACAAGTGTAGATGATTTTGCACAGTTGACTGGAGTCTTGTAACTGAATTCATACAACTGCTACACGGGCAGAGCACATCTGATTTCGGACCACCGTACTCAGCTCTGATAAAGTTCATGAAGTTTCCAACCCCCTCGACATATGCAGCGGAGAATCTTCGAGCAGAAGTTATCCAAGTCTTGTCCATCTGTTAGACATACAAATTAGTTCTTCTACTAGATATTACAGGAAGAACATATATGCTTTTTTATGAAGTCCAGAAAAAATACCTAGGTCGATGTCTAAAGCTATGGCAAGATATTTGGACGAGCGGATCTAAGTAACGAAATATATGTAAAGCTAATTCAGCAAATAGATTTGAGTGCCAAATTATGGCAGGCTGTTTCAGCAGTCAATGAGGTCGAGCAAACAGCCATTGAACTATCGAAGGCCATCGCAGTAACAAAGATCGAGTATAAAACGGTGTAGAGCTATTTCACCTAACAGATTGGCTACTAGACCATGGCAATCTAGGTCACAATAAATATATGGCAGGGTATTTTAGCAACTAATCGGCCTTGGCATGCCATCTCAGCTAAGCAAATTGAGTGCAGAACAGGGCAAGGAAGCTTGTTAAGCAGAGCATATTGACAGTAAACTACTTCCGCAAACAGTGAGATTAACATCGTCTATCAGCTAACATTCAGCGCTACACCGACATGAACGGGGCCTCAGTCTAGAATGCGCGTACCGTGGGAGAAGCTGACCACTGTGCGTCTCCACACGAACGTCGCCAGCGGTGGCGGCGCTGACCGCCGTGCACCTCCACAAGAACGTAGCCAGAGGTCGCGGCGCGGCTAGAGGACGGCAGTCTACGAGAGCGTACTGTGGGAGCGAGAGGATCGCCGAACCGCGGCGCCGACGTATCGACGCGGTGGGAAGGGCGGCTTTGGCGGAGCGAATGGAGTGGAGGGGGACAAGGGGAGGGGGTTTTGGGAATATTATTGGCTAGTTGGCCGAAGGGCGGTTGAATCGGATTTGGGGGGAATTTTTGGGTGTGGGGGGGAGGATTTTCGCGCGTTGGGCGGGGGGAGTTTGGTGCATGGTCGGTTTCTCCAAGTGCAGTCCCACGTGTCAGTGAAGAGGCAAGCCGAAGCGCGTTCCGTTTGCGTGAGCCGTGTGCAGGACCGAACGTGTGTGGGGTGCAATGCGACTGCGACAGGAGTGTTGTGAGTGTACCGCCTTTTTTCCTTTTAAACTAGGTGCTTCGCCCCCTCAAAAAAATTGTTGCTTCGCGCGATCCATCGATACTACTACTAGTAATCCGGTAATCCCGACTAAAACGGCGCGGCCGGGTCTTTTCCCGCGCGATATGCTGGGAGGTTGGCTTAGTTGGGTTTTTAGGACGAGTAATGCTACACCTACGTAATCCCAGTTACGTAATTAATGTAATGTGAAAAGTGTGAGCTATTGATTGTAGATTGGGGGAGGGAGGGGCCCACCACCATGAAAATCAGGGGAGGAGGAGAGAGGCAATTTACGTTAACCCTTTCATAGGTTCCCGTAGATGTAGAAAGATGTGAAATGCGTGAATGTGTAGTGGACGTACTATTGGAGTGCCTAAGATAATTTGTGTATGTATAGACCCTATGTGTTCCCAAGCTCGCTTTGCGGCGGGCCAATCCCCGAGTTCTCTGGAGCCAAGCTACGAGGAGGAGGAAGCCGATCCAATGTTCATGGCGGAGGTCGTGGCGCAGAAGGCCCCTGATGGGTATGAGACGATGGACGTCGACTTCGTGCCGGCGTCCGAGTCCCCCATGGTGCAGGCGGACCAGCGGTTCAACATGGCAATACTAAAGGAGGACCGGGAGGCAGAGGCTCAACTCGACGCGGAGCGCGCGCATGCCGCTGCCATCGAGGCTCTCCTGCAGGCGGAACCGGATGTCGTGGATGTGAACCGGGCGGCGGAGGCTCAACTTGAGGCAGAGCGCGCGGATGCCGCTGCCATCGAGGCCCTCCTGCAGGCGGACCCGGACGTCCTGGACTTGAACCGGGCGGCAGAGGCTCGACTCGACGCAGAGCGCACGGATGCCGCTCTCATCG